>NC_061111.1:145129096-145160917 GCF_002878395.1 Capsicum annuum
CAGCTCTTCTCCATATAATAATCAAAAGACTGCCTCACCGCTACTGCGTCTAGTTGCATTTTTAGCTCTTTTTTATCGGCGAATGTTTGACCACAACAGAAATTGGTTCCGTCGGTGAAGGAGTGTCCCGCTTGTGATTTCATTTCACGATCTTCTTCATCATCTTGTGAGTCCAATGAAAAGTCTTCCATATGCATAGAATAATCTTCTATATTAATTGTATCATCGACATCGTTCTCGTAATCATTCAAATCATCGTTGACTGCCGGGCGCCGCGGTGGGGGTGCTGATGAATTCAGCGGTCCTTCAAAGGACCTCTCAACCACATTTATCCTCAAAATTGGCCTAAATCCATCTACATCAGCATCCATTATGTACGTCAGCACACTTACATCGCTATTTATGATCGTAGGATTCACCTTTTCCCTCGAATGCATTACATAACTAATCACCAAGTCGCTCGGCGCGCAATCTAGATCCCCGCTCTGCATTACGCTTGCAACAAATTCGCTGTACGAACTGTTGCGGCGAACAGGAATGGGAATTGTCACCTTG
Source organism: Capsicum annuum (assembly GCF_002878395.1). Taxonomy (NCBI): domain Eukaryota; kingdom Viridiplantae; phylum Streptophyta; class Magnoliopsida; order Solanales; family Solanaceae; genus Capsicum; species Capsicum annuum. The sequence goes on from NC_061111.1 coordinate 145,129,652, forward strand.
GTAAATGATCTCCATTTCCAACATTTTGAAGTCTCCACCCATTCTCCCATGAAATCACCAGAATCCAGAACAAATTCTGCAATAGACATCCTAGAATTAAGCTTCGATCGATGGTAGATTATGCTTATGGTCTATGTCGTGTTGTATGCACGGTCGATGACTGGCGAGGACAGGTCGATGACTGTGCAGATTTCCGTACAAATATTTGAAATTGCAAATATTGCTTGTAATCAATGATTGTTGGGTTTATGGAATAAAGAAATGAACTTGGAGTCACCTGAGCTGCTGTAATGCACTTTCTAAAGTGGTTTTGAGTAATGTGAGTGATTTAAAGCTTTTTAACAATGGTGGGAAATGTGTTTGAGAAGATAGGAAACAAATGGGGTAACAATGGATGCAATGGACAAGCTTATGATGCCTGTGGACTAATTTACAGCTGATCGCCAGAAAATAACGCCAGAAAAGTGGCCAGAATCGGAGTTTTTTGGTGGAAAAAATAACCACTTTCTATTCTTAACTTTTGGAATTATTTTTTTTAATATTTTTGGAAACCTAGATATTTTTTATATATATATAGTGGTGGATGATGGAGTGGGTTGAAGTGTATTATTAGAAATTTGTGGGTGAATTTATTAAGTTGGAAGTATTGGGTTAAAGTGAACTATTATAAAGGTTGAGGCTGAAATTGTTAAGTTGGAAAAGTTGGTGGTGAGGTGGAATTAAGTGGATATTTGGCAAAGGATTTAAAACTTGTGGGTATTTGATAAAATAGTTTGTATAAAGAGTCTTTTTGGCATAAAGGCATACTTTGTAATGGCATAAACAATTTTTTTTTTCTGACTTGCACCGGGTATTCAAGACTCTTCGAGTCCCGACTAATCCCGAGGGTGCACAGGTCCTCGGCAAGGAGTTTCCCGTAAGTGCACCACAGGTAATTCAGGGTTTGACCCTCAGAAATTGTTTGCACCCAGTGGGAATTGAACTTGAGACCGAACTTGAGACTTTGTAAGGGAGCACCCCAAAGCTCAAGTAAATTACCACCAGACCAACCCTGAGGGTTATTTATCAATTACTTTACGGGATATCAATTAAACCATTTTCGTTATTTATCGATTAGTACCTGTGCTGGAGGGGAATCCAAGAAATTAATAGTTGCACTACGGATCAAATTTAAGATAAAAACATCAAGTCTAAGAAACTACAACAATTACAGGCCTTATCACTCTTTAATTTGCAAGGCCAGAAAAGAATGATAAGCACATTCAGAAAGTTAAAACAAGAGAAATTGCACTTCCCAACCTTAGAAAACAAAGAGTTAAAAAGTACCTTCCAGGATGTGAAGAATGTTGATGATGCTATTGGTTTATTCAAACAAATGATACTTGCCCGACCTCCGCCTTCAGTTAAGCTATTTACTCAATTGTTGAAGCTCGTTGTGAAGAATAAACAATACTCCGTTGTTATTCACATGTTTAAAGAAATTCATACTTTGGGAATACCTTTAATTTTGACAAATATATTCTGGCTATTGTGATGAATTCCTATTGTCGTTTGAAAAGGGTGGATTGTGGGTTTGCTGTCTTAGGAGTCTCCACTTTAAATATATGATTCAAAAGGGTATTGATCCAGATGTATTCACATGCAACGCATTGATAGATGGGTACTGTTTGCAAGGTCGGATACATGAAGCAAAACAAGTGTTTGATTCTATGGTTCAGAGGGGTGTTCAACCTGACACTACTAGTTACACCATTCTAATCAATGGTTATTGAAAAAGAATAGAAACAGAAAAAGCCATAGATCTCGTGAGAGAAATGTGTCTAAAACAAATAAAACCTGATATCGTAACATACAACACTGTCTTGCAGGGAGATTTTCCGTTGCGCAAAAGATGTATGATGAGATGAATGTTTTAGGATACCATCGTGATACTCACACTTATTGTATCATGCTAGATGGTTTGTGCAGGAATGGACATGTTGAAGAAGCTCTGGTGTTTCTTCGAGAACTGGAAAGAAGGAATGTTGACCGCAGCAGTGCTATGCATGTTATTGTTATCACCGGATTGTGCAAAAAAGGAAAGCTCGATATTGCTCAAGATATATCCAATAAAGTTTGTTCCGATGGTTTACATCTTACTGTGAGGTTGTACAATACAATGATAAATGGCCTTTGCCGGGAGGGTTTACTAGATGAAGCAAAAGACTTGATGAGGAAGATGGAGCAAAATGGTTTTTCACCTGAAGGTTTTACTTATGATTTTATTTTGCAAGGGTTTCTTAAAAGTGAGAAGTTACATGAGGTATTTCCACTTCTGCAAGAAATGGTTCAGAAGGGTTTCTCTCCTAATGCATATACATTTGAGCTACTCGACATGATCCATGAGGTTAAAACCCAAATATTTGAAGTGATTATGTCTTAAAATTCGGTAAAGGGACAATACGCAACAGCCACTTGGTGTGTTGTTTGTCCAATTTCACCTCCCTGAAAAAGAATCAATTGCTTTTAGTTTGGGGAGTATGATAAACTAGTCAAACATAATTGTGGTAAGAAACTAGTAGCAACTACTCTTGCTTTTGTTAGCTAAAAAAGGAAGGAATATTGGAAGAAAAGAAGAATCTTACAATGCCATACAACAACATACATGCGATCCCAATGGATCTGAAGAGGATGGGGTGTACGTGACCATAATCCTACTTTGTGTGAGTTACAACGGGCAACAATAAGGGTAAAATATGTGAATCTGGAAACTTGCAACATTTTGAAAGGTACTTTATCTCTTTGTTTCTATGCTAAAAGATCCAAAATTGACTTTTTATTCCCTGATGATCCTTTTTGTTTTTGGTTGGAAAGAAGTGCGGTTTCATACTTGATTTTTAATTTCTGAATGTGCTATCATTCTTCTAGCTTTGCAAATTAAAGAGTGCAAAGGCCCATAATTTTTACTCCATCTTCAATTTATGTGTCTTACTTTCTTTTTAAGTCTATTTTCTTTAAGTATGACACAATTCATTAATTCTAACATGCACCCAAGGGTGTGACCTAATGGTCAATGACATGGGTTGAGCACCAAGGTCTCAGGTCTAATTCCTAGCAGAGAGAAAACACTAGGTGATTTCTTCTCAAACAGAGAGAAGACATTAGGTGATTTCTTCCCATCAAAATCGCAGAACAATCAACTCTTTATCATGGGCAAGTTGTATGCCTAGCTTTCAACAAACATCTTTGGGTAACGAGTTTATCTTATTACATCAAAGTTATTTTTCATGAATTTTCATCTTATAATCCGATCTCGGCGTGCTCGATCTATCGATGCACACCAATACATAATCAATGTAAGATTTTATTTCATGTAATGTATAATGCATGACTTCCTTACAATCTACAATAGAAGTCATTTAGAGTTGTTTCAACATATTTGCAAATGCCAAATATTTTAAAAAGTTATTATTATTAGTATTATGACTTATGACTGACTTTTCTGAAGTAGTCAATTTTCATAATATACTTCTAATGAATATCTTACAATATTTATGATTAAGAAATTATTATCTGCCAATTTTGGAGAAACTAGTCAATGGGACGAAATGGATAGTGTCATTTGGAAAATTAATGATCCTAAAATGAAGATAAATATACTGACGTAAATTCAGCAGTGCATGCAGGCACCATTTTGTGTTCATCTATTCTCTATTGTTTTCTACTAGTACTAGTAGTTTTATCTTAACAACAACAACATTACACCTAGTCTAATCCCATAAGTGGGGTCTGGGAGGATAGTGTATGCAGACCTTATCCCTACCTTTGTGGGTAGAGAGCTTGTTTCCTATAAGACCCTCGTCTCAAGAAAAATGTTTTTCAGAACAACACCGACTGTTCATCTTAACGAGCTTCAATAATGCAATTCAGGGAGGAGTCTGTATTTGGGCACTGGATCACTTCGGACTTGGAGAATGTGTGATGTTGAGCCTTCTCAAAAAAAAGAATGTGTGACGTTGAGTCAGGGTTTAGTGAACCAACTGGTTGCGCCTCAGTTGAAGTATCTGGCCCCTTTTTCGTTGCCTAGGTTACACCTTTTGAATATCCCATAAGGGAATTTTTTCTACTCCCCCCAGTCTTCATGTTACACCACACGAACGCCCCTTTCGTCATAAGGCGCGGATTTAGACCAAGGGGAATCTCTATAGGAACTAGTCCCAACTATTCTGCACATAGGAGATCTAGACACATCTCCAAGGGCCAGGGTTATGGGGGAAAGATGTAGAATTAAAATCTATTACGCAGGGCCAGCTGCCGGGGCGTGAGCTGCTGCAGAGGAAGCCACTTTATCCTCAGGCTTATCATCACTTGATATGCCTTTTGTCGACGTTGCTATCATACTTTCACTGGTTAATTCTGCAGCAACCCATCGTTGGGATCTCCTGACAGTGAAGGACAAATCATTCAAGCTGCTATCATTTCTCACCTAGAAATTCAACTTGAGTGATCACAAACAGTGCCTGCATAAGATAACTTGAAAGTCAATTTTGAACTTCCTTTGAGGACATACTTGAGACTAAGGGAGGGCAGTACCCTTCTTTTGGCTATTGTTTTGGATCAATCTGTTATCAGTTCATTGTATGCATCGTTGCAGGAATTAGACGTTTGTTCCTGCAGCATGATGGTGCTCTTAAGCAGTTGAGTTAGCTTCAAAAATTATTTTCCTGCAATCAAGTGATGCAGCTTAAGTTTTCAAAGAAGGAACCATTGTGTAAGATATGTAAGGTAAATGAATCTCAATCTAATGTAACTGAGCTACTTCCAACAATGACTCTCTTTTATCACTCGTTATATGCGATAGTTGATGAAGTTGTTACTTATGTGTGAAATAGTCAGCTCAGCAAAAGAAAAAGAATAATGAGAAAATTAGGGTCACTGATCTATTTCAAATTACAGTCTCTCTTTAATTTTAATGTTTGGAATGTCTTGTTGAATAGTGTTTAGGCTATAGGTATAGGTTTAGAATATAAGATATATGGTGGTTAGGCCCAGAATATCTGTTCAATATATTGAGTTCTTACATTGGAAGAAAACTTTGAGGCATCAATATGAAAGTGATCATCAACCTGGTATCGCGCCACCAAAATGCTTTCATTTCATAGCAGGCAAGTCATTGATACCTCTATTATTGCATAATTATGTAGCATAGAAAATAGTATCTTTTATGAACGAAATGATCATTACTTCATGATTTCTCAATTTGATGGTTAGTATATATGTTAAAATAGTAACCTCCATCACCATTATCAATTTATCAGTATGTCTTTTAAATTGATCATACACATCTTCAAATATTTTGCATTTTTTTTTAAAGGAACGAAGACGGTGGAATTTTAATTTCATCAGCAAAGCTGTATAAATTTTATTGAAATTTCTTTTCATTTAAGGATTCAAAGAGCAAATTGATTAGAGAATACACATCAACTTTACATAAACTATCTCATTGCATGAATCAGAGATTCTTATTAATTCACCCTTAGCTCTATTAGACAGAACTTCTCTATTTTTTGCTTTCTGAGTTTCTTTGCGTTGAAGCGTAATTGATTTAGATTTGTGTCGTGTAAGACTCATTTAACCTTCTGTTTGGATGATGGTTTTCCATGATTTGGTATGGTATAGTTATTAAGAGAACCATGTTGTTTTGATTATTTCTTAAAATATATGGTATGGTACGATTTAGTTTCATGGTTTGGTAACCATGAAAACCCCTCATTTTACATAACCACCAATTTGGTGGTATCTCATGATTCTCTTATTTTTTTTTTCATTTATACCCTTAATATTATATAATCCCACTTTATCTTTCACCTTATATTATTTAACTCCACCCCCTACCTCGGACCCCACCCTACTAGCCTCGCCCCCCGCCCCTACCTTGACCCGACCCGACCCCCACTCCAATTTTTTTAATTTATTTTTTAAAAATATTTCAAAAACTTGTTCTTACTCGATGCTCACCTCCAACCCACCACCTACAACCCTCCTCCCCCGCCATTTTATTTTTTAAAACTTTCAAGAAAATTTTCTTACATCACCCCTACCCCCTACTAGCCCTCTCCCCTTTCCCCGACACACACAAAAAAATTAAATTAATAGTTAAAAAAAAAAATTAGAACTCCTTTTCTTACCCCCACCCCCTACCCCTACTCCATTACCCACATCCCTAAATATTTATTTAAAAAAATTATTTTTTTCTTACTCTGGCCCCCTTTGTCATATTCGTTTTTATTATTTTGTGTTAAATATATATAAATGTTTTTTAAAAATATTTTTTTACTTGTGTTACAAACACAAGAAAATAAGTAAGAAACAATTTATTTTCTTGAAAAAAAATTCTTTTTTGAATTTGCTGAACACACTCATAGCATACACAAAAAATGCGTTCACTTTCTACTTGTCATTGATGTCGCGTTTCAATACACCAAAAAAAAAAAAAAATTGTTACGTGACATCAATGACAAGTAGAAAGTTTGAATACATGAATTTAACAAAATATATCTACATGGCATAATTTATGAAAAATTAGTAGGAAGAAAATTATTTTATTAATAATTATATTAATAAATTTAATATTTATAATAATTGAAGATATTTTAATAAACTTATCAGTTACGGTACAGTATCATATTGTCAAATCAAATAATACAATACCATTATGAAATCATGGCGTAAGGAGAAAGCGCTCCTAAAAGAATCTTTCTGCCGGTTAAAAATAAGAGATATCCTATGTATTCCATTATAACCCTTGTTGGTTGGGGTTTAGGATGTCAATATGTTAGATTAATCCAACTATAAAAAATATAAAATCATGAGAATTAAAGGCACAAAAATAAAATAAAGTGGAGACAATGAATCCTTTCCGGAAAATAGAGAGATAAATTACGTCATTAGATGAATCCAGTTCAAAAAGGTATACTTATCATTCTTCAAACAGTACTGAAAAAGTTTAAAACATGATTAAAGTTATTTTTGTCATAATACTTACAGAAAAATATTTGTGAAGATGAAAAAAAGATACGTATATATATTATTATCACATATAATATCTATTTTAAGAAAATGAGCAGAAAGAAGAAAAATAATCATACAAACGAGGTGAAGAAAGTAGAAGATTTAACACGAATCACTTATTGCTAAAAATTTTCAAAAAAAAAAAACAATTCAAGGGGAAAATGTCTATCTTTTTGCGAATTTTAGCAAAATTTCTGATGTTTAAAAGACCCTAATTAATTAGTAGCCTCTTCCAAATACTCCAACTATGCACCCTCCTCCAATATTTCTAAATAAATAATAATTTGGTCAGCATTCTATTTAAAATTACATAAATACAAAACTTGTCAATTGATGATATGAAAAATTATATCTGAGAATTTTTTCATTGGATCAAAAATGAAGAATTGACAGTAGAAATTCAAGAGAAACCAGATTTGAATGTTGAACTTCCTTAGATTCACGTTTGATAGTGTTAAAATCTATTAAAAAGACACATGGAAAATTACTCTTGCACTTCCTAGAATAATCGTAACAACTCTAATTAAGAAGCATGCAAATACTTTGATAAATAAAAATTCTAACTAAGAAGATAAATTATTATTATTATTATTATTATTATTATAGGAACTACAATATTCATCATAAATTGAGAAACCAAAACAACTATTAACCTTCTACTAATTAAAAAGATTAACCCTGAGTTAAGCAATTAGTTTCAACCATTCATTTCATTTTTAAGAAACAGTTAACTTTCAGCTTCGCTGGCCATTTTGAAGTCCAACTTATATTCTTACCTAGCCAACTAACCTCAATTTTTTTGTTCAACTCCACCTCAAGAGAGAGAAGAAACCAATCCAATCAGTATCCTACATATAATATTATTAAATTAATAATAATGACAACAATAGATACAATAAATTACAAGAATAATCAATCATTGACTATTATAGTACTAATGAAAATTACTCACCTGATTTTATGACATGTGGCCCCCTTTGCAATAACAGCGTGAAGGCGACGATCTCCAACTCCGGCGACGAATTTTCTTTCTTTGTTTCTTTCGTTTTCAAATTATCTGTCGTTTTTAGATTGATTGTTTTATCATTTTTATTGTTATATTGACAAGGTAATTTTGATAATTACATACTTATTTATAGAAAAACATATTAATTAAGTAGACATTTAACATATTTTTTTAGTTTTTTTATCTTAATTGTTTTATCAAAATTAAATTTTAGTTTTTTATTAAAAAAATAACGTATTATCAAAATTACTTTTATTTTTTCTAAAAAAAAAATAAAAAATTTTTAATCTCTTTTATGAATAAAAGATTTTGAATCTCTTTAAATAAAACATCCATTTTCTCATTATAACACACAACATAATTCACAATTTAATTTTTAAAGAATATTATTTATGAGGAGATTATTCTCTTAATATATTTTTATGCTTTTTAAAATACAAGCCAACTAATCAATTATATTAATAATATATTTTTTTTATCGTTTGAATTATCATATTTATGTTTCGTTTGGACATGAAAATCATAATTTTTTGAAGATAGATTTGGAGTTGTGTTTGACCATGAATATAAATTAAAGTTGTTTTTAAAATTTTGTGAGAGAAGTATGAATGAAAACTGATTTCACCTTTTTAAATATAATTTTAAAATTATATTTGAAATTTTCGTAATCAAACACCTACTATTTTCATTTTTTTTGTGAAAGTAAAATAATTTTTTTTTTTTTTTATGACCAAACAATTACTTATAATTTAGGAACTATTAACTTTCGGACTAAGTATTACCAATTTCAGAACCAAGAGTAATGGGTGCAACGTACAAAAACGGCAAATAATTTAAGACCGACGAATACTTTTCTTTTACTTGTTCAAATCAACTTTCTTATACCTGTTTTCAAAACGTGGCATGTTCTTCCAGCTGTTTTCTTTTTCACCTTGGACCCCACACGCTTTCTGACCTTTCTATATAAACCTTTGCCCCTACCTTCTCCTTTACTCATCTCAGCTGTATCAGCTATCTCTCTCTCATTCACTATATTTTCGGCTCCCTCCACAATCGACTACACATTTTCTGACTGATATTTTTGAGCTATGGCATTGAACAATATGACTTTGTTTTTCGCCGTTATGGCAATTCTTTCAATGGTTGCTTCAGCTCAGGAAGCAACATTGGCTCCGGCACCATCTCCCGACCAAGGTGGCGCGTTTTCTCTACCGGCACCTGCTGCGATTATTTGCTCCTCGTTAATCTTGTCCGTTGCAGCTCTTCTCAGGAACTAGATCCATGGCTCATTGATGATTATTTATTGATCTGCTTTATCGCTGGTATTTATGTAGATACAGAGGGTAGATAAATGCATTTTTTTATTTTCATGTTTGAGTGAGTGTTTTTTTTTTTTTTTTCTTTCATAGACGGGATTATTGTTTATTATACTTGTTTTTGTATAATTAATACTGGTTTGAATATATAATAAAGAGAGCTTTATCTTTTTGTATTTACATTCACAGTGTTTCTTAATATAGGGGTATTAGGTACATATTTTGGGTTGCGAAGACTTTATGGACAAAGACGGAACCAAATGGAAAAAAAAAAAAAGAGTTTATAAATTTAGAAGTTGACATAATCAATGTAATTTGATAAATGAAAATCAAACTAAATCGATCGGCCTATGTAGAGATTATGGATAATCAAAATTTTGTAAATACAGATTTGGTAATCCAAAAAATTCTCAATTATCAAAAAGTAACGAAGTCAAGACAAAACTACACAAACATTATTTATTTAACAAAGAGATATTTCACAAAATAGTAAGCAAAAAGAAACCACCTAATTAATGTCTTCTTGATACAGAAATTCAAAAGTACGATCCACGATTCATGATTGTCATTTTTCTTGATTTGATTTCTAATATTTTTTTTTGCCCACAAAAAATGACAGTGACTAAAACCTAATATAATGTGTAGTAAATTGATTGCTAGACACGATAATTTACAAAGGTGTACATTTATCATACGCTGATGATAGAGTGCTGAGTCAAATTCATTTTGAAAAACGGAAAGGAAGAAGAAAAGTAGAGAGGTCATGTAAACTTTTAGGAGCTTTAAAATTAATCATTATAATCTAATCTCAATTCAGTTAATAACTATTTGACTATCCAAATTTGATCGGTATTTCCTCCTCTTCATTCAAGAGTCAAGACTGGTCCTTTTGCTCCAATAGATCAAAATAACAAATTAATTACTTGCTACTTGGAGCGTTTAAGTAAAGCTCATAGGAAGTTTCAAACTATAATTATGACACTCGAACGTGAGGACAAGGAACACCCAACAGATAGATGAGCTCAGAGGGGGGAGGGAGGCAAGAACCACACTTTCATATACTCTCTCCGTTTAAAAAAAATGATCCATTTTTTTTTTTTAACAATTTTTTAATTTTAACTTTTCACGCGATATATTTAAGACCATAAAATTAAAGGATATTTTGATACATTTGACATATCTTTAATTTAAAACCACAAGATTCGAAAGTCTCATTTATTTTTATAAATTCCATGCCAAATCAAATTAGGTCAATTCTTTTTTAAATGGAGGGAGTACCTCCGAATCTTGTCTAAACTGTGAATAGCTAAAAGATTAACGACTTAGCTGATGAATTTCCCAAGGGGAGTGTCGGGTTAATAAAGATCAATACTTTCTTTGTTTCGTTTTAATTGATCTTTATTGACCTGACACTCTCCTAGTTTCTCCGTTTCATTTTAATTGATCTTTATAGACCTGACACTCTCCTTAAGAAAACATTTAATACAAGTTTATTTTACTAAAGTAATCCTATTAATTATGCATTGAAAATATAAATTTGATAAAATACACTTTACATAGTTATTAATGATAGGATAATATTGGAACTAACATAATAAACTTCTCTTGATTTTAGAGCTTGAACAACTAAAATAAAATAAATATTTTTAACAAAAGAGCCAACTAATATGAAAGAGAGGGAGTATAATGCTAGAACATCAAGGACTTTCAGTTATCTAGAAAATCTTAGGGAGATGTTCATTGTTAATTATTTAATTACCTCCCTAGAGTCCTGATTTGCAATTTTTATGGGTGTTTGCTACAGGCCATTTCCCATTGCAACTTTCATTCCTTACATGTTAGCTAGTAAGTAATTCAGCCATATTGTTAGTATAACATGACCACTTATGCTGGGGATTACCAATTTAGTCGAATTCCACAACACTAGAGTATGCATTATGTATGTATTTCTCAAAAAGAAAAAAAAAAAAAAATCCAATGGAAGCCGCCATTAGACTTGGTAATATACACAATCCATATACATTTTCTCTTTCTTTCTTTCTTTTTTTTTTTTTTAAAAAAAAATTATTTTGCGGATAGGTTTTGTTTTATGGTTCAATACTTGTATCCGCAATTATCCAAGCAAATCCCTTGTCTGAAATGCCATGCCTGCACCTCAACTCCCAACGCACAATTCAGCAGCACTGAAACAGCAACAAGGCAATTATAATCAACACAAAAGAAACATGAGCACTTATAGTACATAAAATACAGCAAAAGAAACATGAAAATTATAAGGTGAGAAGGGATTTTCTATGGAAAGGACACAAAGAAAGCGACTCTACAGAACTACAATTAGTGAAGTGGAACAAAGTTTCTTTGGGGGAAGAAACAAGGGGGCCTAGAGGTACTAGGAATCTAAAGCTAAAAAACAAGGCTCTTAGACCAAAATGGCCTTGGAGACGCTCCCAAGAACCTCAAGCATAGTAGAGCAAGATTATCAAGGCAAAATATGGAGAAGGGAATAGGAGGACAACAAAAGAGGTTCATACTCCCTATGGTGTTGGTCTCTGGAGATCCATCAGAGTACTCGGACCCTTTTTTGAAGAAACACATTGTTGTAACTTCTTTCTGGGATGACAAATGGTTGGGTCACAGAGTCTAAAGGAATTGTTCCCTCAAATGTATGGGGTGGCTGCCCATCACCAAATTTATGTTGCAGATTCTTGGACACAACAAGGGTGGAACATCCAATTTAGAAGGAACTTCAATGACTGGGAAATGGATACAGTGACCGACATTTTCTGAGTGCTGGAGGTATTTACAGGCACAATGAAGAAGATAGATTACGGTGGAATCTGCAGAGTGGAGAGTATAAGAGTATCTTTAAGGTCAGGTCTGCCTATATAAACTTCTGAACCAAGGAAGTCAACAATCACATCAGTGGCCATGGAAGCATATTTGGAAGGTGAAGATTCCTTTCAAAGTTGCCTGCTTCACCTGGTTATTAGCAAGGGAAGCTGTTTTAACTCGAGAAAACCTTGAGAAAGGAAATTTTCCCTTGGTTCCAGGTGTTACCTCGGTGGTGAAGAGGGTGAGACGGTCAGTCATCGGTTTCTACAATGCAAGATTACATGTCAACTATGGAGGTTTTTTATCATCCTCAGGGGTATTGGTTGGTTACGCCCAACAAAATCACACAACTGTTATATTGCTGGGAGGAGGCAGGGGCAGGAGCTGCAGACGAGATAGATGAAGGATTGTCCCAGCTTGTATCTGGCGGAGAATCTGGAAAGAGGGGAATTCTAGATGTTTTGAGGGCAAAAACTGTGATCTGCAGAACATCCAAGTTAAACTACATAAAACTGTAATGTTTTTCGTGTAAACAGATGTACTTAGAGGATACTGAGTCAATAATTGACATCCTAGGCTCTTGTTAGGATTTTGATTCAGTTCCTTATTTTGATATTCTGTAAATATGGTTTCAGTACACCCTATGTACTGGCCTTGTCAATATACAGTTATACAAAAATGTTATCTTCTCAAGGAAATAAAAGATTATGCAAGAAGCATAGGCAGCGATATCAGATGCAAGAAGTAAAGGGCAGCAAAATCAGATGCAAGAAGTAAAGGGCAGCAAAAACAGACGCAAGAAGTGAAGTGCATCAAAATAATAAAAAACATCCACCTATCTAAATAATGAGATGACATGTGAACCCCTCCCTAAAGACAGAACTTAGGCCTATGTGACAAGCCAGCACAAACTTTCGACTACGTAGTGTCTGACTGAGCTTCTACAGCATTGGGTCGAGGCGAATCTGAGTCAAGCCCAATCCAAACTTCTGCAATATCATGCTCAACCGAGCTTCTGAGAATAGAATGGAGCCTAGCATAGCCGAACTCGAGTCAAGCTTTGGCTGAGCCAAGTTTTGATGGCAACTGACTCGAACTTTTCCCCACTCTTTCAAAACAAGTTGAGCTAAAAGACAAGCAAGCCTAGTAGAGTTGAGCCAGTGCCCAGACCTCAACAATATCAGAGCTAACTTGCAGTGTTTTCTTCGGACGGATGCTAATACTAGGCTCGAGAGCTCCTTTGGGAAAAGCATCTTCGTCTAAAGGAGGCTAAGCTCGAGTGACGGCTATTCTCCAGTCCTAGACAAGATCAGCAAATTGGGGCAGTATTCATTGAAGGTCCAATGCTATAGATGGAGAGTTTCTCAGGGAAAAGAGTCTAGTCTGAAAGAATCTAGGAAATGATAAAGTCAATTTATTCACAGGCCACAGCCCATTCAACTTTGGCAGCAGCTAATCAAGTTTCAATATAACCAGGGAAAGCGAACATGGATTACCTCACAAAATGTAATAAATCTGGTAACACAACAAATCTTGTAACCACTTCGAGAAATATAAGTTGTTTCCAACTTCAGCCCTGCGGTCAGAAAATTAGAAGAACGCTCAGAATGAACTGAACACTGTTGTCACTTACACATCAATTAAATTGCTCTCCATTATAGCACAGGCTATGAAAAGATATTAGAAGAGTTTTAAATTGGAAGGATAAAAGAAAAAATAGAATGCATAGAGTCAATCACTGCAAAAAAATATCGGTTTGAAAAGAAAGTTTTTCTTCTTCTTTGTTTACATCAAATTACAAAAAACTAACCCTTTGAAATCCTTCTACACGCAAAACATACATCTAAGTAAAAGAAAAAGAAGAAAATATGTAAAACTTGAACTTACCCAGAAATCACTCTAAGCGTATTCATCGTTCACTTATTCTCAAGTTGCCGAGCAAGTTTGAGAGCCTGAAAGTAACAGTGATATGTAAGAATAAATCAATCAATTATGGACCGAAAGAAATAGTAAACACCCGTGAACATTGTCATCATAATAAAATGAAGAAAGCAGATTGGATGAAAGGTGTAACCTAATATTTTTAGCAGTCACTGTGCTTCCATCTTCATGACCAAGATTACGTAGAACCACTTCCTCCGGAGGGCCATCACGGTGTTGATGCTGCAATAGTGGACCATAACACCCGTAAGCATCAGGCATGCATTTCGAATGAATACAAATATACAAAAGACTGAACCAAAACAATACTAGAGATGAGAAAAGCGGATAAAAAAGATAATCAGAAAAAAAAATGCTGCTCAACTCAATGAATGTATAAAACTTCTTCCGCGAGAAAATATATAAACTTCTTCTGCGAACATCCATTATGGAAGAGAACAATCCCCACAGACATCAAGTAACTATAAACTATACCCATAATCAGATGGCAAGCATTTCTGCAAAACCTAGACTTTAAAACCAATCTGTCACTGAAGTCTGACACTCTCCTCTCTCAATAAAGAAAGCAACAGCCAGATGAACAAGACAAACATATGAACTCCAGTGAAATGGGGTGACACAATACAGTCCTGAACGATAGTCATCACTGTATTATTAGAACATACATTTCATTCTATAAGCTGGATCACATCTGAACCAGGTGCTCTTCAAAAGAATAATATTTTACTTCAATGTCATTCAATATTTCAACTGAAAATTAATTAAATTTTATACTTAGATATCTATCATTAGATACCCTGGGAAAAATATACTACTGACAACAGCCAAGACAATAAAGCACAACCATCATTAAAAGCAAGTGTAATTACAAACAGTTCATATTAAATGAGTTTAAAGTGCTTTTTTTTCGCTTGACAAGTTATTGGAAGTGGTTATACATGTATATCTCAAGGGGACACATGTATAAGCATGAACTTGTGGAATTGATGCACAACAATATAGGTTAGAAGGTAAGAAGGTACTGAAGATCAACAATCAGTATCTTCTTTTAGCCTTGATCTGTCAGAACACTATAGTATATTTTTCCTGCGTTTCTCGGTTAATCTTATCGACGATGCCAAGTAACTACACAAAGAAAGAGATTTTCTAACCTAACTGACACACAATCATTTGTTCCATTGAAAAATCAAACACCTGGCAAAATAGCATCAGCTCCAGCAATACAATGCAATAGCTTTCTCATTCGTCGTCTTCGATCATACAAAATTAAAAATGTAAGACTGGAAAAGCCTATGTTGGATTGTATGTTTATAAAGGTTAGAGAAGTTGGAGTACCATGGCTAACCAAGCTATTCAACATTATAATAAAGAGTGGACACTGGTTAAAAACCTATCTATATATATATATAGATATATATATATATAGATATATAGATATATATATAGAGAGAGAGGGTACATTGGTTCTTATATGCAAGAACAAAATAGCTATTTCAATTGTAGTGCTCAATTTAGTCAAATAATAAAACTTTTGGAATATTAAAGTATCGACTTTGGAATACTAAAAGAATAATAGATAAACAGTATACCTTTATGTTTGAATCATCTACAACAAATTTATAGTTTTACTACAAAGCTAATGGGAATCTCTAGAGAGAAAAAAAAGGGTGTTGCAAAATAATCTTATTTTTCTAGAGAAAACATATGATGAAGCGTCAAGAGGACTTAATGAATGGTTGAGAAGAAAGGAGTTGATACCAAATATGTAAAATATACCAAGTATCAAGTATATGTATGTGTGTGTGTGTGTGTGTATTATGCTCACAACGCCATAATGCAGTAGCAAGAGGTGTAAGAACAACCAGAAGGGATAGAAAGGAGCTTCTACAGCACTCCTTCATAATATGGATCTGCTTTAAGCCTATACTTGTTTATTCTGATAATGGATGAGCCAATCAACAGTGAAAAGGATATGTTTCATGGTTCATATCATTCACAAATGATATTATGTCAATTTACAAGATAAACAAATGAGACAAACATACGTTGGATAAATAGAGAAACACTATAGAGAATAAGGGTTCAGGATAAAATAGAACTCGAAGAAAATATTCACTCCAAGTCAGTTATCAACCAGTCAAGGAAGGGGATTCAATTCTTCGAGAAGTTAATGTGTCAATAGGATTACTTTTTGTTTTATACATGCATACTATTTTGAATCCCCTGCATATTAGACATAAATTTTTTTTAGGTTTTCTTTTTTTTTCCTAACCTCTCCTTAAGTTCTCCCACCTTTTTGTGCTCCATTGGTGAATCGAACCACAACCTTAGGCCACCTGAGCAACCCCCTCTTGTAAGAGAAATACAAGTTCATATCCAAGATGTGGCATTTTTAAATTTTTTTTGTCTCTTGTCAAAATATCTGGCTCCGCCACTGCTGAACGATGTTGTTAAGGCTCACTTAATACCAGAAGCTCGGTATGCGAGCCGGCCTTGGTGCAGCTCGACTACTCTCCCACCACACAAGTATCGGTAAAATCTACAGGAAGTTCCATTATTTCAAAGGGACATGCTCATCTTTACCGGAATGGCAACAGATCACTTCACATCAAATTTTAAAGACACACAGACATGTTATTTTACCTTGTAGAAACAACTATTTCCAAAAGGACAAGTCCCATTGCCGAAGTCATAATGCTTGCAGTCAATAGTCCTGAGCTCAAAAAGTGAAAAACAAAGATCAAGTCAGCGAGAAAAAGACACTCAAGAGGAAATAATCTTTTCTTTCCTTGGGAACAAGGGGAAGAGTGGGCACATTTTATAGATAAACAAGTTCAAGAAACACAAAGATACACCACCAGAATAAATTGGCCAGACTAATTTGAAGTGAAAAATGAACAAATTATCAAGCATTAAAATATCAGGTTCTTCTAAGAGCAAGTACACGAGCTTCAGTCTGAGAGTTTAGACTTCAAGCGAACAATTTTTTATTTTATTTTGAAAATGTAAATAAAAGAAAGTTTTTGAAAATGCCTTCAAGGTCACAAATTTATTTCATTATACAGAAATTCAAAAAGATTGAATGCATAAAAGAAAGTAAATCTTAGAATAATGAGTATTGCCCATCTTTGGACAGAATAGCAGCACTCGCCAAATAAATCAAAAACATATGGGACTCCTGAAGTCTGAATTGGGTCAGTTCAAAGTTGAAACAAATAAAAAAAATGTTTCATTTCAGTGCCTGATGAAGCTTTTGTATCGACAGAAAGGGAGATGAATTTGATAATAGGAAAGTTGATTTTTAGCAAGAGAAACTGAAAGGAAGAAGGAGAGAAATAAGGTCTCATTTCTTCCAACCAAAAGCTGGTGCGAAGGACTTTTTGTAATCCCGAAACAACAAATACTTAATCAACGATGACACTGTCAATGACACACATTCCTTTTTCCCCCACACCATCAATTCAAAAAAATTATCATTGCTCTCCTATCCTTTCTTTTCTTCCTTTCTATCCAAAATAGAGTTCCATCGGTCTCATAAATATAAATATTATCCTGGAACTTAGTAAACCCCATATCTCCCACAAAATTATAAACTGACTTTTCAAATCTGACTACCACTAAATCAACATCGTTGTTATCAAGAAAAAGACAAAAAAAACACCCAATATAATGCCACAAAGTTGGGGTCTGAGGAGGATAGAGTGTATGTAGACCTTACTTCTACCTCGCGTAGAGAAGCTGTTTCAGATCGGCTCAAGGGAAAATTGTTTATCAAGAAAAAAATTTACTCAATAGGCTCAAATCCCCAAGGGACAATAGGAGCACTGTTCAAAACTCAATGGGTAATGGGCTAGCCCCTCTGCTCTTCCCCACTTAGTAACAAACTTTTGGTCCATGTAGGGTTCGATCTGTAACGCCCGTCTGACCCACACTTCACGCAACTGAGCTCTTATCACTGGACCATAATGCACAAGGTATCATCCCTAAATTGAATACTCTCATTATCAATCCCTACCAGGCAGCTGAGATCATATGCAACAGATTCTCTTCCCAAATTTTTTTGAGAAAAGTTCTTTTTTTTTTTTTTTAGAAAAGAGCTCTCTTACCAAAATTTCTCTAATACAACTGAAAATAGTGCCAAATATGTTAATGCATATTTTGCAACTGCAATTAAAGAATTCACATGAAAAATATTTAAAGAAACTTCCATGTTTGTTGCATTTCGAGAGAAGTCACATCCGTGATAATAGTTCAAAAAGCCACTCAAGTAAACAAAAATCCAAAGTAAAAAGAAAGAACAAAAAAAACAGAAACGGAGAAAGATGAACCTGAGTTTGGCTTTGTAGCCGTCAAGGATATCTTTCTTTTCTTCTTTTGTAGTGTACCAAATGACACTCGGAATGACAAAATATGAAAGCTGACGGCATACGGGGCAGGTCCTAAATGTCGAGTTGATATCAACCCCAGAGGAAGGAGAACCACTGCGCCAATTCCTGATACACGATATACAAAATGGATGATCACACTCAAAAAGGATCCCAAACTTCCGCTCTGCTGCAGTTGTCTTAGAAAGTACACGTTCAAGACACACACTGCACTCTATTTCTTGACTATGTTTCAGTAAATCAAGGCGCTTTTGCCTCTTCTCACATATTTTCATATGCTCCCCACTTTCCTGAGGCCGGAAAGGATGCAAACAATGCTTCACACAGATTGGACACAAATCTCCATGAATATAAGGACATTTTTCTCCCCGGGAACATTTACCAGCAGCAGCAAAAGAGCAAATTGATTGATCAGATGGATTAATTATCTTCAATTCGACAATACCATCAATCTCTTCCACATCATGATGCTCTGAATTTTCACTCCATACAGGTCGGTTGGGAGGGTAAAAAGGTCCACTTGAAGCCAAATACTCGGAAGAAATGCCTGACAGACGTCCTGCATCATTTGCTAGCATTCCAGGTGAGAGGGTGGTGGCAGGAGAAGCTGAGCGCAGATGTTGAGCTGGAGCTGACGAAGATGGAAGTGTAGGTTGTTCGGAAACTTTAACATGTTTGTATCTACACCTGTTGCCGTAGGCACATAATCCTTTTTGGTAGTATAAGCATACCTGCAAAAATAATCCAAGAATTGGTGAAGTGGCAAATCAAAACTACGACTGCAAAACTGTAAAATCCAGAACATTACATTATATGGAGGATCTTTCCAATCATGTGAGAACTCACAATACTCCCCTTTCAGACATGCACCGTGAACAAAGAACTTGCAAAGAACCCTGAAAAATATATAAGCATGTGTGTAAGTGCATATGGCCATCTACAAGAGACCACAAACTCATTTACAAATTATAACAACAACAACAACAAACCCAGTGTATTCCCACTTAGTGGGGTCTGGGGGGGTAAGATGTACGCAGTCCATACCTCTACCTCTGATGAAGTAGAAAGGCTGTTTTCGAAAGACCCCCGGCTCAAGTCACGAGATATCACACAAACACATAGTACAGCACAAAAGCAGATGACATAACATAGATACGGCACCCATAAGGAATATAAAACAGAGTAAAGCAGGAATGCAGGAATATAAAGCAGAGGAAAGCACACATATTCGTAATAAACATGGAACACGGAACACGGAACATTGAATACGGAATCATAACAGGAATACACCCCCACCAATTAATTCCCTACACTAGCGACCCGAACTGGCCCTAATCCTCTGCCGTAATTCGCATCTTCCAGACCTTCCTATCTAGGGTCATGTCCTCGGTGAGCTGTAACTGTTCCATATCCCGCCTAATCACCTCACCCCAGTACTTCTTCGGTCTACCCCTACCCCGTCTAAAACCATCCAACGCTAGCCTCTCACACCTACGGACCGGGGCATCCATGCCCCTCCTCTTCACGTGTCCGAACCATCTCAATCGTGCTTCCCGCATCTTACACTCCACTGAAGTCACACCAACCTTCTCCCGGATAGTCTCATTCCGAACTCTATCCCCTCGGGTCAGTCCACACATCCAGCGCAACATCCGCATTTCTGCCACCTTCATTCTTTGGATGTGGGAGTTCTTAACTGGCCAACACTCCGCTCCATACAGCAAGGCCGGACGGACTACCACCCTATAGAATTTGCCTTTAAGCTTGGGCGGCACCTTCTTATCACACAGCACCCCCGATGCGAGTTTCCACTTCATCCATCCCGCCCCAATACGGTGCGAGACATCCTCGTCAATCTCACCGTTACTCTGGATCACGGACCCGAGATACTTGAACTTATCCCTCTTCCCTACCTCCTGTGCTTCTAGCCTCACTACTACCTCATTCTCCCGCCTCACGTCATTAAACTTACATTCCACATACTCTATCTTGGTTCTGCTCACCCTGAACCCTTTAGACTCCAGAGTTTGCCTCCACAACTCTAATTTGTCATTCACACCCCCTCGAGTCTCATCTATCAGGACTACATCGTCTGCAAAAAGCATACACCACGGCACCTCCCCTTGGATACGCCGCGTCAACACATCCATTACTAACGCAAACAAAAAGGGACTAAGAGTAGATCCCTGATGCAATCCTGTCAGGACAGTGAAATGCTCTGAGTCTCCTCCCGCCGTCCTCACCTGGGTTTTCGCTCCCTCATACATATCCTTAGTTACTCTGATATATGCCTGCGGTACTCCACTCACCTCCAAGCATCTCCAAAGCACTTCCCTGGGGACTTTGTCGTACGCCTTTTCCAGGTCGATGAACACCATGTGCAGATCCTTCTTCCTCTCCCTATACTGCTCCACCAACCTCCGTACCAGGTGTATTGCCTCCGTCGTCGAGCGGCCGGGCATAAATCCGAACTGGTTTTCCGAAATAGACACTATCCGTCTCAGCCTCACCTCGACCACTCTCTCCCAGATCTTCATAGAGTGACTCAGTAACTTAATCCCTCTATAGTTATTGCAACACTGAATGTCCCCCTTATTCTTATAGAAGGGGATCATGGTACTCCACCTCTACGCCTCGGGCATCTTTGCCGTCCTGAAAATTTCATTGAACAATGCAGTCAACCACCTTACACCAGCCTCTCCAACGAACTTCCAAAACTCCACCGGTATCTCATCCGGCCCCGTCGCCCTACCCCTTCGCATCCTGCGAACTGCCTGTCTAACCTCGTCTACCTTAAAACGTCTACAATAGCTAAAATCCCGACACTCCCCTGAGTGCTCCAGTTCCCCTAACACAATAGCTCTGTCCCCCTCGTCATTCAAGAGCCTATGAAAGTACGACTGCCATCTCTTCTTTATGTGGCCGTCCTCCACCAACACTCTACCGTCCTCCCCCTTAATGCACCTCACCTGATCGAGGTCACGACCCTTCCTCTCCCTAGCCTTAGCGAGTCGGAATCATTTACAAATTATAATTACCAATAAACTTTGCCCATCAATCCAATCAAATCTTTAGATGTATAGTTATCGTAAAAGGACAAATGATCAGAAAATGCTAGAGTTTTGATAATTTGCCTCTTCAGATATTACCTTTTAACAGAGGTAGACATATTCTATCAAAAAAAAAAAAAAGTAGTAAACACCATACAACAAGCGATTAGGGTTCATTTGGTTTAGATACAAGTTATGTAGGGAATAGCAATGCAAGGATTGCAATACGGGGTTATAGTAAAGGAATTAGTAATGCAAAAAGTATTTCTTATTGGATACTTGCTTGATAAAGCATGTAACAGTTTTGGACATAACTTATTTGGGAAAACAAAACCGAAAAAGATTATTTTCGCTCATAAGACAAAGACAGAGGCATGGTCAGCTAAATCTTAATGTTCTAAGCAATGGAATAACAAGAATTCCTACAGACAACGCCGTCCAACTCCTAATTTTATAACCTAATGCCATAATCACTTCAACAAGATCCTTCAAGAAATTCTATAAAATCGCCTTCTTAATTATTTATGAATCTTAGGAATCGACGTAAGAAAACAATAAATTCAGAAATTTTTCCTAGAACCGTCTTCTAAGCTAATCTTTCGAATCAACCAAAACAGGTTTAGAGAAACTCCATTTAAATTTTTCGTAATCTAACGAATCAACAGACAAAAAGGAAAGCCAATATTTCTCATATACGCATCAACTTTGACACGTTCCATTAAATCAATAAATTCGATGGGCATATATATAATCTTAAGATTGCGTAACAGATTTATAAGAGTTTTCTTCAGATCATCCAAATCAGGCGATATGAGAAATGAAAGATAACCTTTTCGACATGGGAGGGAACCAGAGCGAGAAATGAGCGGCGATTCGCTCAATTTGCTCGCTCTGGTTCTGGTTATTGATGGGTTAAAGGAGCTAGGGATTTTGCTTTTGGCGGTTCGATCCCCACACTGCTCTTCTGCTGCTGAGGCCTACTGTCCTTGTCAACCTTCCATTTTTATACTTTTCTCCCCACCTCTTACAAATGAAATGAAAACCAGGGAGGGCAACATGTTAATTTACTGATTAATCCTTCATTTATATTGATGGATATCAAAATTCTATCTATGAAAAATATATATAATAGTGTACCTAATTTATTTTCATATAATGAAATTTAGGGAGGGTAGAATATGTGCAACTTGATTGTAATAGGTAAAAGATGAGTTAGGGTATTTAGAATCGGTTAGAGTCACATTGAGTTGAGTATGAGTAAAACCAACTCACGATATAGCCATCTCGGGAACGATATCAACATGATTGAGAAGTATACTCAGGCAAAGGATAAAGGCGTTCAAGACTAGCCTGAAATAATGGCTACACACTAACGAATAAACGAAAGGACAATGCGTCAGAGATTTCAAGGAGTGCCAACCCTCGACAGCACCGCATTTGACACATGTTAATTGGGTGTGCCTCAACAACTTCAAGACAGGCGGCGATCTCCTATTGGACTCTATAAATAGAGGACCCCTCCCTCATTGTAAAGGATCTTATTTTTACTCATCATTACCTCTTGCACTTTGTTTGGATGGTGATTTCCCATGATATAGTTACTAACACAACCAATCATATTTGTTATGATTGTTTCTTAAAATGTATGGTATAATACGATTTAATTTCATAATTTGATAACCTTAAAAAACTTTACGTTATGTAACCACTGATTAGGTGGTATCCTATGATTTTCTTATTTCTTTTTTCAATTGTATTCTTGCTTAATATTACATATGCCTATTTCATCCTTTATCCTATACTATTTCCTATCCTAATATGTCTTATGTTTTCACGTTTCTTCTACTTTCCTCGTTCTCCTCTATATCAGTAGTCCTTATGTGCATCGGTTTTCTTCATCATTCTTCTGCCTCCAGTTTTCTCTTCTACTATCATTCTTTTTTATTAAGTTTGCTAGAAATTATACGAACTTAACAACTTAATATGTTTACAAGGAATAATTTAGGATAGATTAGCAAAAAAAATATTTTTTTTTTTGCATACCTAATATTTACGATCTTATATTTTATTAATTTTGTTAGAAATTACACGAACTTAACAACTTAATATGTTTTCAAAGAACAATTTAGTATAGATTAGCAAAAAAAATATTTTATTTTTTTGGCATATCTAATATTTACGGTTTTATAAATGAAATGACAGCAATACATCTTGTGACCGAAATTAGCTTGCATTATCTTCCAACTACCAACCTTTTTAGTTTTAAAAAAAAAAGGAATCTTGTTATTGATCTCTTTTTAACAATATGACATTGATGATAATTTAATAAGAATAGACTTTGTAGGAATAATAAAATGTAAATATTTCTTAAAATTTATTGTGAAGCATTTAAAGGCTAAAAAGACTATAAATTTGTTTTTTTTTATATATATATCAAGGTGAAACAATATTAATTTAATTAATGTGATACAATCGAATATGTTTTAATGATGAATGAAGTATGTGTGAATCTTGAAGATTAGGTTCAAATATTGATGGTTACAAAAAATATTAGATAATTTATTCGTATATATAATTTATATTGAATAGAGTGAGTGAACAATGATGATCATGCCAATCCAAAAGTTATAGTATGCTATCAAATTGTACGTTGAGATAATTTTACTGTGAGAATCTCGGATGTAACATCTTTTTCCCATATATTATTACTAAATGGACGTGGCCCATGCCCAACATTGTATTTTTTTCAAATGAGGGATATTTATATGGTCATTTGGCAGAGAAGGATACAAGTAAAAATTAATAACAGAATAACGAAATATATATGATAGAACAGAATACTACCTGATTTCTTTTCCTCAAAACCTCATATCACAAGTGAATTTAATGGATTTGAAACTCTCATTTTCTTAAATCTCCAATATAAAGAGAGACCTTTGAGGAAAGAATTGGATCATTTTCTATACAATTCAACTTCTAGGAATTATTACAAACTTGCAATGCTATATCTTTTTTGAAGCTCCATCCAAAGAGGTTGAGGTTAGACTTTCAATTGGATATGTTCTGATCAAATTATTAACGACAATTCCCGCAAACGTACCACTTTCAGATTTTGGCAAGTGTGTCATGGTTGGTGGAAAACTGCTTTAGATAAAGCTATCACCGAGAACTCTTCTCCTTGTTCACTTCATTTAAGTGAGGAACAATCGATATCTGCAGAAAATATTCATCGAAAATTAGTCAATAAAATCCCAAGGCAGATTAATACTCCGTAAAATATGCAGATAATTATGCAAAACATAGAAGCAGCAATAGCACTCAATGGAATGTATTAGTCGATAAAATTTGATCGTACGGTATATAAAGCTGAAGATGTTATTGATAAATTATTGGTACAGGTCAAGCTAGATCAAGAGAATAATAATGTGGCTAAAAGATTGTTACAGAAAACATACAAAAACAGGGATTTTGCAGAGGAAATCAATGAAATACTTGAAGAGGGTGAGGAAAATCCTCCTGGATAATCACCATCTGTTTGAGGCAACCCCAGTGATTGATCATCAGCCTGAAAAAGTTGTCCAGGCTACAAATAAAAAGATAACGTATGTAAAATCTGTCGATCTAAATCACATATTAAAATAAAACTTTTCATCAGAAAAGATGAAACTTAGTTGAAGTACGTAGCATCGAATACATTCTTAAAAAAAAGTTCATTTCATACATCTAACAAGATATTTTTATTTTAATACTCTGAGCAATTCGTTGTTAGTAGTCATAATGTCTTTTGAAATTCCGCAGGATCTGATAGAAAATATTGTCAAAATGGAGTGTCATAAGCTACTAATTATACATACATAAAAGACTCTAAAAATCTACTCGAAGATACAATCATAGCAACAAATAGCATTAGATAGTTAAAAGTAAGATATTTCAACTTACAACTATTTGTGACAACATATAAAGCACGTTAGAATAAACGTATCAAACAATGGGACGACCCAGTTCATACTTACTCCGTAGGTGTCGGGGAGAGGGGGACCACTCCGGGCCTGACCTACGCGCCCTCACCCCAGCTTCGCTGGAGGGGCGTTTCGAACCCCCGACCCTGGCACACCACGGTAAGCAAGCTTACCGCTGAGCCAAGGCCATCCCTCAAACGTATCAAACAATACAACAACATATTCAGTAAAATCAAACGCATCAAAACAATGCGTTAAAAAATATTTTGTCTTTCTATAAAACATAATTTCATTAAATAATAGTACCAGATAAATATCGTGGTGCTACAAGTAGGTGACCTCCTCAATCGTAATCGTCGTGCTAGAGTATTATTTTTCTTCCGTCACAGAGGTACGTCTGTCTTTGCTAAGCCAGTATTGTATTTAACTTAATCTGTTTATAGTGGTAATTATAGTTAACTATGTATAGGTAAAAAAAGATTAGAAATGAATTTACGGAATGGTAATCTTTTTTTTTTTTTTATAAGGTAAAGGTTTAATGGAATGGTAATATATTGCCAAAGGAAGACTCTCCATTGTGCAACAAGAGGTTAATGAAGCCTACATTCTACTTCTGTTCGTCCAATTAAATAGATTACTGACTTGCTTGTAAAATTGATACAAATCCTTAATTTGAGGTGATAGAAATGATGGATGATAATGTTGCATTGTCGAAAATTGATCTTAGAAAATAATTTCTAATTTTTAATTTACAGGTGTGATCCGGCTCTAAAATTTGAAAAGTTCAGAAGTGCATTGACCATAACCGGAGTATTGTAATAAAAAATGAATTTTTGTGTCGTAGGTGTCTGTGGTAATAGAAACTTCTCCCTCAAGTTCATAGGTTAGTTTCATGTCCTCTATGAATTAGATATGATCAGAGACCACGTTAAAAGGCATGTAAATATATTATGCCAAGATAAAAACTAACCTCTCCAGCACCGAGGAAAAAGAATATTGATCACATTATGCACCTCAAGTAGCTTAAGGGATGCAATAATCCCTGCAAGAATCACAGAAGTTGTCCCCTGTAATAGAAGAATTGATGATCAGAAATGAACATATGATAAGCACAGACAGAGAGACATATGTCATACCTGTATATCATCATTGAAGACCAAATGTGTGGTACGATATTTAGCCAACAACTCAAAAGCATTGTGGGTTGAAAAATCTTCAAACTGAGAATGAAGTTACAAACTTCAGGTTCAGGCATCACATGGGAAAAAAACGAAGAACCATTCATTGATATAATATTGGATAAGTTTCAAATTATTGACCTGTATGAGAATTTTTTTACCATAATTTTGCTTCACATCAGACATGAATTCATGAAGGAAGTCATAATATTCCTCAAAGGAGGGGGGAAAATGTAGCCAAAGCAGCTTCACTACGAATTCAGTCTTCCACATGGTAATCTACAAAGGCAAACAGGCTAAAATTCACTTGCCCAGTTGATTTCTTTTGTCTAAGACCATTGTAGAACTCATGGTTCAGTAACTTCTCATTACTGTCCCTACGTCATTTGTTATAGGCAAGCACTGCATATGCAAGTAAATTGATTACTAAAAATATTTTCATAGATGAGAATATGGTGCTGAATCAAGGATGTGATAATTCACAAATTTGGTTACCGCTGAAGGTCTGACTCCTCCAAGTGTAGTATACAGAGCCAATTTCCCCATAGATAATACCTATTCTCTGTGATGTTAAAATGAATGCCAGTTGAGTAATACATAGTGGGAAAGAGAAAAGGGACTTCTATATCAAGTGAGGGCATCATCACCTGGCAACCAAGGTCCCAAGTCCCAGAATTTTTTCTCCATCAGTCACGATGATGACCTGGATTAATGTTTCAAGCCAGTTCTTCAATACCTCAAGGATCCTTCTCCAGAAAATAAGATATATATTCGTACTTTAGTCAAATGTAACTTTAGGTGAAAGCAGCAAAAAAACCTTAATCCGCGACTGTCATACTTTTCTTTCAAACTGGTGTATAAATCCTGTGGACACTTAAAAATGCTTTCATATTTTTGATACGCCTCACCAACAGTTGGGAGTGTAGACAATTGGAAGTAACTCTTCCACAATATCAATAAGAAGCTTGTAGAACAACCTTTCATTTTGTTCCTGCAAATTACAACCGCACCCAATAGAGGGAAAAGTAAGCGAAAAGGTATGGAAGTAAAATCGGGATGCACCTGAGTTATCAGTGACAAAGTCAGAATCAAGGTATTGCATTCAATTTTCAATGAAAAATCAGAAGCAACGCATGTTTTCAAGGATACTTTTAATTCCATCATGGCGACATATCTGTGCAGAGGGACATCAAAGCCTTGGGCTCATGAACACGAACCTGTCAACAATCTCTTAGATGCTGTCAATGAGTGTTATCCTCACAGTTGATTTCCATCTTAAAAACTTTATTTCTATGATTTATGAACTCTCCTTTGCATCAAAAATGAATTTAGGCCGTTAAGCCATCCCTCTTAAATTGAATATCCCTAAATAGAAAAATGGACAAGTAAAGAAGAATGGAGGGAGTACCTTGCATCTTTAGTGTGTGAAAACAACAACCAATATGGTGAACCAACTGATAAAGAGTAGTCACACCCTTTTTTTTTAAACCAAAAAAAAGATTACTTTGAAGTTCAAAAAGAGTTTTATTATTAAGTGACAAAAGATAGAATTTATTTCGAAAAAGATTCTTTTTCATTATAACTCAGAATCGCCACTTGACATAAATCTGGTGTGCCAAGTGCCAAGTTTTCGTTGAAAATCCTTTTTCAAAATGGTTTGACTCTTTAAAACTGATCCACGAATAGAGATTTCGGTTAAAAAATTCTGTTGATCGAAGGGAAGGTATTAGGCACTCCTCAGTCCCGTAGTTCGACCATGGTAGCTTCGTGAAGTATATCGGCTAGTACGGCACTCTGAATGTATAAACCACGTAAAACACACAAAATAATCAATCGAACAAACAATATAAAACAAGTCCAAAAAATATAGTGTCCAGTCCAATTATTACAGTCCGAAATAAAGATATTGAAATAAAACTACGCTAACCTACACTAGTCCTAAACTATGCTCTACCCGATGCCTCGAGCCTTGATCACGATCATCTTTCGCCAACATAATACATCGGGGAATTTCCCGATGAATAAATACAATGAGCCTCGGTCATTCCCCAGCAAAATGAATACATTTAAAGAAAT
This sequence comes from Capsicum annuum, assembly GCF_002878395.1. Lineage (NCBI taxonomy): Eukaryota > Viridiplantae > Streptophyta > Magnoliopsida > Solanales > Solanaceae > Capsicum > Capsicum annuum. The sequence continues at coordinate 145,158,445 of NC_061111.1, forward strand.
GCGATAAAAATAGAGAGATCACTCAATACAAACATTTACCCATTTGATGATTAGAATCCTACAAATTATCTAACCCAAAACCTAGAATTTGCCTGTCGATTTAACGGCCTAATTATGCTACTATCGTGTTCAACAACATTCATATTCAAACCGAATTAAACCAACATCAATGAATCTAAATCAATCCATGTTCACCTTTTTATCCATTTTTTCATTTTCGTCCCCAATTATATTCACAATCACATGCAGTTACTCAATTTTTAGATAGCAATCCAGGCAACGACACTCAACATTGTTTAAATACACTCAAAACATACCAACAAATCGCATCAATAAATAAATCAGTGATATCAAATGACGTTTACAATTGCATAAAAATTAAAAGAAGGTGGCGAAAGAATTGGACCAAACCTCAAATCAAACATCGATGATGAAATTTCGGATCCAACTCACAACAAACCCAAGAATCAGGAATAAACCAAATGACCCGACAGACCCATTTCCTATTTTGGTCATTTTCCGACGAGATTTCATCGGCATTGACTAAAATAGGTTGTGCTTAACTGATTCGGTCCCTGATTTGCTATTTCCAGTGAGATTTTTGCTGAAAAACAGGAATGGGAGTGGTTGTTCGGCGTGCGTTTGGTCGAAATGAAGCTGGGCTCACCGATTTTTCTTGATCGAAGCTTCGGTGAGCTCGGCAGTGACAAAATCAGAGAAAAAGGGGTCCATTTCTGAAGGCAGTAACATTTTCCGATGAGAATTCGCCGGAACCGTCTCTTTCTCTGGCTTCAATCAACTCTGTTTTCCGATCTAGATTTCTCTCTTTCTCTCTATTTTGGCACTTCAACCCATTATCCCTCTCTCTAAATCTCTCTAGTTTCTGCTACCCTCCCCCCTCTCTTTGTTTTACTGTTGATTTTTCTCACTATGTACGTGTGTGTGCATTTTTCGGTGAGGGCGTGTGAATTTTTGGTGAGGTGCGCATTTTTCCGGTGATATACGTGCGTATGTGTGTGAATATCCGATGAGGTCTATGGTGATGAATGAAGAATGGTGCCTCCCTCTATTATTGTGTATGCGTGGGTGTATATAGATGGGTAATGGGTTGCTGTGTGGGTATTCTGTATGCGCGTGAGTGTCGATGGATGATGAGAATATGTGAGTGGGTGTGTATTCAGTCCATGGTGAGAATGAGTGGTGTATCGGTGGTGGTGTGTATTTACTGTGTGTGTGCATTGTTGGAGAAGAAAAGAAATATGGAGTGTGTAATGGTGTGTTCTTTTGTAGAGCGTATATGTTGTGTGTTTATAAATTGTGTTGATGTGTGTAAAATACGTAAAATACGAGGGGTAACGGTACGGGGTATATGGGGTAGGGGTAGGGGAAGAGGGTATGTGTGTATGGGGGTAGGGTAGTGATTGTTATATTTGTTAGGTTGAGGTGTCAAAAGTGAGGTATTTTTGTTAGGTTAGTTATTTTTTGTCTTTTTGGGGAAAATTATTAAATGAGTGAGGGTGTATGATAAGGTGAGATAAAAAATAGATAAATTGGGTTTTTGGAAGGGACAAAATTAAGTGTCTACATCATGCCCCTCTTTGAATGTAAACACAAAGTATTTGCAGACAAAGAAATAGATAACGAGATCAAATTTTGACCAAGTACCACCGAGTCTTGATTAAGGACATCCTACCTACCCTAGTTGTGAGGGAAACAAGTCACAACTATCTCAAAGGATTCGAAGAAGAGGAACTAAGTCGAGTTGGAGAGTCGAGTGAGGTCCTGTCGAGGTTCCGGTTCACGACTCTGTTATTACATCAAAAATAAAATTACAAATAAAAAACATAAATAAAATTACAAAAGTCTATCTGTGCAGCTTTCCTTGGCTCTTGACTTGCTATTTCATCACCCTATTCTTTAGGTGGAATCCTGACTTGCAATTTTCTTACTCTATTTTTCGAGCGAGCTCCCGACTTGAAAATATCATCACCTTGTTGCTTGGCTTTCAATTTCTTCACTCTATTCTCCAGGCGGACTCCTAACTTGATATTTCTTTAATTTGTTGACTTTCAATTTCTTTACCTTGTTGCTTGACTTTAAACTTTTTCACCTTGTTGCTTGACATTCTATTTATTTGCCCTGTTCTTCAGGAGGACTCCTGAAATCACATCAAAACTAGATATAAAATTATCCCAAACAAAGATTATTATAAAGAGAGATTCCATTTGCCAGAAAAGTAAAGTCCTATTTTCTAGGAGGGTTCAAAAGTGAAGTTTCAAATAACAGAAATTAACTTTTTGCCCTAATTTATCATCAGAGACTTTTGTGAAAGTCATATCATAACTACTTGAAAAACCTAAACAAGGAAATGGATCTTGTATCGGTTAATTGGAATGATTCCACTAGAAAGTGTATTTTCTAGGAGTCAAAGGGACTGACTCGAGTAGAAAGTACATTTTCTAGGAGCCGAAGG
>NC_061111.1:145163917-145177302 GCF_002878395.1 Capsicum annuum
TTCTAGGAGTCAAGGGGAATGACTCGACCAGAAGGACATCTTCTAGGAATCAAGGGGGATGACTCGACCAGAAGGTACATCTTCTTCTAGGAGTCAAGGGGAATGACCCGACTAGAAGGTACATGTAATGCCCCGAATCTGGTACCCGGAATGCTACACGGTGCTCATGACCCCGAGGGACCACAATCTAACCCATGACTGATATCTGTACCTGTACACTGCATAACATCATGTAAAATGCGGAAATAGTAGGCTAAAACATGCCATAATGTTCAAAACTGAATAAAACATCTGATAAAACCATATCCAAATAAGGTTGTATCACAATACCAAAATTGAAGTAAATATCTGAAAATACTGAAGTCTGAATCTAGTTCGAAAGCCTCTAACTAGCTAATTGTCTGAATAAGGAGTTGATGTGACATGTCCCCAACTAACTCCAATTATTGAAATAAACTAAGTAATGAAATAATAAAGTAATGATCATGTCCTTGAAGGATGAGGATTCACTGCTAACTCTGACTGTTGAAACTAGAATGTTACTGATGCTCTGAAGCTCGTGCTTCTGAACCTATGGTATAGAATAAAACACCATAGCGCAAATGCGTTAGTAGTATTGAATGTACTGGTATGCATATGAGGTAGGCTGAATGCAAAGGATTCAAATGCATGAACTATGCTAACCGACTGTATAACATAAATTTTAGAATACATGCATCAACAAGTGAATGTAACAGAATTCGTGATGATACTGACTATTGGGTATGATTAATGATAACATGAGTTACTGATAACTGATATAACTAATACTAAGCGACTGTATCTGACAGTCTAGGTTCTGATGGAACTAGCTAAGTTCCATACTATTCTGAGTTGACTGTATCTGACAGTCCTAGATTCTGAAGAATTATATGAGTTCTTTTACTAAGATTGAGACTGAGACTGTAACTGTGGAAAGTGGTCATCTAACCAACATGCCCCAAATAAAGCAATATAGCTTAGTTAGGGTCCATTCTGTAACCCCAATCGGAAGGGTGTCAATACCACCCCACTAGTAAAGACAAGCTATGAGTGACCCTCATCTGACAGGTACTCTAATGAGAATGGTGGGACCCTCATCTGACAGGTTTATCTACCTCATCAACCCTCGACTGGCAGGTTGATTTCTCAACCTACGCTGGCTACGTAGTTTTGGAACGCAAGGATTGCTTCTAAGAATCACACCCTCAACAGGCAGGTGAGTTCCATCCTTGGGTTCACTCGGTGCTGAATCTTACTCCCATATGAATAGACACAGAACATGATTATTTGAACTAAACTGTACTGAGTTCATTGAGTTCTGTTGACTGACGAAATACTACTGAAATTACTGAATTTCTGAGATCTCTGAGATTACTGGAATTACTGAGTTTACTGAGTTTTTCTGAGTCACATGATTGACTGAGTTCTATGGATCATGGCATGACTGAGAGTATCTTGAAAACATGACATTGACTCTAGGCACACAACTAAATTGTTGGGTACAAGTACCCCTAGGACTCGATAGCATGAAACTGACAAGACACAACACTTCTTGATCATAGGACTAAAGTTCACAATTCATGATACCATAAGTTGGGGATTTAATGAAGCACATGGTTATTATAATCTTATACATGGATTAGAATTCATATAAACATGTCATAATTTCATCAATCTAGTCTCATGAGCATTTCATCAAACATTCATAATGCACAACAATATCGTAGAAGTTATTTTAATTATAAGGGTAAAGCATGCATTTATCATTTGAGTCACAATTGAGCAATATTACATAATTTCTGTCCTCTTAGACATTTTATCAAACATCTTACATGCACAACTTAGGCCATATGTAATCATCAAATTACACATCATAAACAACTCAATTCATGTATTTCAACTTGAATGCTAACGTAGTTTCATAAAAAAACACAGAAAGATTCCAACTTGGGAATCATACAACAAGATAAACATAGTTACAAACCACCCACAACATAAAAACCATGATTTATAATTTAAAATAGGGTTCTTGAGCTTTATGGGTGAAAGAAATCCGTAAATCAACACTTGACATATCTTAGATGGAAGATTCTTGAAACTAACGGTGAAATTCTTGAAATTGGATTCTCAATTGAAAACCCTAAGCTTGTTCTTGATGGATTTTGAGAGAGACAATTATAATTTGGGTGAAAAATAGCTGAATTACGTGTTTTTGGGCTTATATAAGAGTGGGAAATTGACCCTTTTACCCCTTGAGGATGCGGTCATTTAATGACTAAAAACTGGGTCCCAACACTATAAGCGACGTGGCGCGTTGATGGCTGCAATGTGATACTCGACGCGTCACGCTATGATCACGTCGAGCCTCAGAAGTTTTGGGATCTAGTAGCCTGCACAAATGTTGACCAACACAATTGGCGATGCGGCATGCCAAGATCGCATTTGTCCATTATTTTCAGACTCTGAACATGATCTAAACATGTTCCAAAAAATCCAAAACTTGTCCGGGAACACCTATTGACCTTCCTGATCATGAATTAATAAAATATAGGCCATTAAAGGACATTGAGGTCGCGAATTAAGATCGCCAACTTTTAAAGGCTAAACTAAACTAAGTGTGAAAACTTAGCTAGAAATTTCTAAATCTAGGATCCCTTGACAAGCTTAAAGGACTGAATTAAGCTTAAAATTTTTATGGGGTCTTACAGTACACCTTCTAGGAGTCAAGGGGAGTAACTCGACCAGAAGGTACACCTTCTAGGAGTCAAGGGGAATGACTCGACTAGAAGGTATACCTTCTAGGAGTCAAGGAGAATGACTCGATCAGAAGGTATATTTTCTAGGAGTCTAGGGGAATGACTCGACCAGAAGGTACATCTTCTAGGAGTCAAGGGGAATGACTCGACCAGAAAGTACATCTTCTAGGATTCAAGGGGAATAACTCAATAAGAAATTACATCTTCTAGGAGTCAAGGGGAATGACTCAACCAGAAGGTACACCTTCTAAGAGTCAAGAGGAATGACTCGACCAGAAGGTACATCTTCTTCTAGGAGTCAAGGGGAATGACTCAACCGGAAGGTACATCTTTTAGGACTCAAGGGGAATGACTCGAACAGAAGGTACATCTTCTAGGAGTCAAGGGGAATGACTCGACAAGAAATTATATCTTTTAGGAGTTAAGGAAAATGACTCGACCAGAAGGTACACCTTCTAGAAGTCAAGGGGAATGACTCAACCAGAAAGTACATCTTCTAGGAGTCAAGGGGAATAACTCAACCAGAAGGTACATCTTCTAGGAGTCCAGGGGAATTTAAGAAGTGTATCACCTAGCAATTGAAAATAGAAATACCTGGACAAGGAAGTGTCTCCGAGGGATATAGGATGATGAATTTTTACCATGTTTTGATTATCAAACCTATGCAGCAAAATTGCTTTCTGCATTTGTAGAAGTGAGGCATCGTAGCCCTTGATATTTATGCTCTGAAGTCTTTGATTTGAAGGTAACATATTTCCTGTTTCATCAAAGAAAACTTCTGAGTTTAAAACATGGTGGTTGGTTTGTGGCTTTGGCTTTCGAAGCCATTGCTCTTGCACTAGTCACATGCAATCTTGCTTCAAACCATTAGAATATGCCATTGACTTGCTACAGCACTGATCTAAACTCATATCATTAAGAGTGACTCTGACACTAACACAGTATCTCTGTTGTTGCTATGTTCCTTAGACACATTCTTTGAACCTTGGTATTTCCATGAGTTTCCAGACATGTCTATTGACAAAACTTTTGCATACCTTATTTCGACTCATAATCATGTTTCTTTCATGTACTGGACTTTTTGTCTCACTTTGTGCAATTGAAGAAGTTAGTATCCAATTTTAAAATCTTTTCTCACTTATTTTGACACGGACTTAACTCAAAGACATGAGAAAAATGACTGATTTTTTTTAGTTGGATAACTGACTCTAGAAAACAAAAATAAAAAAATATAGAGAAGAAAGAAAGACAATAAATGTCCCCATTTGAAACAAAGAAATGAAAAATTTATCTAAAAATGACAGTCAACTCTAATGATTATGACATGCATTTTGGATTAACCTGTCTGATCTTTCCATCCAACTTTCACCAATTGTTGTTGAGTTAATGGCCCTGAAATGGAGTTGCTTCCTTGGGCCAATTTGCAATTCAGAGACCTCATTCGTCTAGTGACGTCTTTAAGGGTTTTCGCCAACAAGCCTCTCTCATTTTCTTTCTCTTAACCTGACATTGCCCTATGACGTCCGTGAGGATTTTCACCAATAAGACTCTTATTTTTATTTCTCCCAAATCACTGTCATCTTACGATGTGCATGAGGGTTTTGACCGATAAGATTCTCTCATTTTTATTTCCCCCAACTTACCCCCGCCTTACAATGCCCGTGAGTGTTTTCACCTATAGAACTCTCTCATTTTAATTTCTCTCCTGATTTCTTATGCTAAGGAAGACAAGTAGTACCCAAAATATGTCATCATATCCATTGCATGCTTAGCCTTAACATTCTCAAAGATTGATTTGAAGGTCTTTCTTTGGCTATAACTTAGCTTTTAGATAGGGTTAGAAAGAAAGGGTGGCATGAGGCCCAAATGACACTTGAAGTGGGGTGGGGCTTACAACTTTTGGAATAGACTCAACAACAAAGATTAAATCATGCCTCAGTTTCTTTTGACTGGATAATTCTAAATTATTTGGTTGGACCGAGCCTAGAGTAGGGCAGCATATGTATCTCATCCCTAAGAGAGGAGAATCAGGTCACACGTAGTTCCGACAACTTATTTTTTTTCTTGATTTTGATTTATTTTATTTTTCTTTTTTACTGACTCTCTCTTTTATTCTCCGAATTTTTTTCTATTTTTCTTGAGGATCTTCTATTTTCTTTCTTTTTGAACACATTTTTTCTCTTTTTTTTGAAACTTTTCTGACTCTATTCTTTAGCTCGACACTTTTTTTAGCTTTGCTGGCTCTATCTTGATACCAAAAAAGGGTATCAAAGAAAATAACACTAAAGCTCAAATGGGGTAAACAAAGGATGACACAATATTTGGATAACGGAATGAAATGCCTTCGTCATATCAATCCTTGAAAATGCATGTATGCATCATGCCATATGAAGTAAAAGATGAAGATTATTTATGATACTTCAACAACACTAAGTTTAACTGAGCATGTGTGCCACTTCTTCTTCTAAACTTGTCAAACATACAACTTCACCTTTGTTGTACATCACTCACATCGAATGACTCATGCTTTTATGGAGCTGATTATCTTCCTGTTTCTCTTGTATAGGGATCACACGTCAACTATTTAACCTAATTAAGATATGTTTTCCAATTAATGACCAATTTATTCTTGTGATTCTCAAAATAGTTTCCATAATTTTGAAAGAAGGCTTCAACGTGGTTACTAAATGTCTCAACACTCTACTAATTTCTCAGATACCTTTTTTCTTTCTAACTTTAGCCCTCTAATTCAATGTTTCATGATTAAATCGGATTTTAAGATCTGACTGAAAATTTCGCAGGCATGTCATAACAATTAGAATCACCATAAAATATACTTATGCGAAGAAAACAAAGAAACAACACATTTAAAACACAAAGGGAAAGGGACATTTCATTTAGTTAAAATGAAGATAAAAGGGTTTGGACATAAATGACAAAAGGACAAAACAAGATAGATCCCGAACTACAACCCTAAAATAATTTGGATAACAGAAAATAAAAAAAAATAAGCTACCAGAATCCTTTCAAGTAAGGAAAGAAGTGACTTCCCAATTGTTGAGCTTGCCATGTTAGCCACTGGTTTGCATAGTAGCATGACTAGAGCTTCCACCACTGCCAGACACTTCCTCTTCAACAAATAAATTCTGGATCTCCATGCTTAACTCGTTGCTTCCCATATATTATACATTGCCATGCATAGATGAAGAATTTGTGTGACGCTCGAAGTGTCAATATTTTTCACCACAATTACTTTTTCTTGAATAATATTTTCAATTTCTCTTTTCAAAGTACGACAAGCTTCAGTACTTTGACCCTGATCATCAGAATGATATGCACATTGCACATTAGGATTGAAATTTCTTGAATGTAGGTCAGGAGTATACCCAAGGAGAAGAGTAATCTTGCCCCAATGTCTTAATCTCTAGAACAAACTAGTATAAGATTTCCCAATAGGTGTGAAATTATCCTTTGCCTTCATTCTCTTTGCAAATTCTGGCCTCGATTAAAACTTGGATTCAGAGGTATCTTGGTAAATCTATGGGGGCCGAGGACGATATTGAGGGACCAGTGCTTGCCATTATGGATTAGATGATGGATGAGTATACAATAGTGCATTGTTCAAAGGATATTGTGAAAGGGGAATGGGATTTCTTGGATTTTTGAGAGAGGAACCTTATTGCAGTTGGTTATGTGGATCTAATATGTAAGGTCGGGATTGAGGATGACAATATTGGTGAGTTGGACCTCTCGAACTCTGCTTTGGCAAAAACAGGTATGGTTCCCTTCTTATTTCTTTTAGTTTCTCTTTATTGATTGCATTATCGTCCCAAATATTTCACAGAATCCTTTTGTCCATCAGGCTCCCCAAATTTTGATGTCTCAAAGCTTGGAGTAAGTCTAACACTTGAAGACATGCCCTAGTCTTTATATGAAACATCTTCTTTTTCCGCAAGCCCTAGGGATTTTTTCATAGCATTTTCTACACTCTTAATTTTTCCAATCATTTTTTCTGGCTTTTCTGGCACACTTGGCTTCTTGTTAAGAAATTTTGGTGGTCCAGTTAACTTAAAAGTAGGATCAGGAGTATATATCACCAAGAGTATTAAACATGGGCCACTAGCAGCATAGGGAAGCACAACTGTTGGGCGGATAGCCAAAGCCTCAGTAGAGGATTGAGCAACAAAATCACAGATGACATGTGGTGTTGTGAATGTAGTAGGCTTATACTGAGGAGCTATAGAAAGAGTGGAGGAAGTATTAGGATGCACTTGACGTGGAATAACTTCTGAGGCATGCTGTGGTGCATCAACAACAATAGGAAAATGACTTTACAATTGTGATGGAAAACTCAAGGTATTTGCGGGGTCAATAGTGGGGAATGAAGGAGGAGGCAACCCACTGGCCGAAGCTCAGTGCATTTTCATCATTTGTTATCTTAGTCTTTTAATCTCTTGCTTCAAACTCTCATTTTTCTGACTCTTTGTTTGATCCATTATGTCACTTTCCATATCCTTGTTGGACACAATTAACCCTCCCTTAGACTTGGTATGATGGACGACCAGCTAAAATACCACAAATCAACCACCTTAAACTAACTGAACAAAAGATAACAAATGTGTTAGAATGCAAAACTTTTTCAAAAACTCTTTCTCCTTTTCTCTTAAAAAAATCACCGAACCCAAGAAGGGCGCCTACGTATCTTACTCCCGAGAGAGGAGAATCAGGTGTGCGTAGTTTGTGAAGTTTGACCAAAAAATGGCCAATCAAACTCACTTTATTTTTCTTAAAACTTTAAGGAGAAAAAAAAATAACAAATTATCAAAAGAATTAACGAAAATCTTTTTAAAAATTTTCAGCTTTAACATCCCTATACAAAATGAAATCTATGATTACCAAAAAAATATTTTTGGGTTTTTAATTTTGAATTTCATACCAAAATGAAATTTGAACCTATTAAAGAAAAATCTTTTTGTAGTTTTCTTTTAAAGATGTATATGACACCTACTCTAAATGAATAGGGAAGAAAATCTTTTTGGATTTTCAATTTTGGATTTGATAACGCTCAACTTATATGTCAATTTAGTGCAAGGCGGTCATCGTCAATATATTTACCCAACTTTGGAGTCAGGGTCGAATCCACAGGGAACAATGTGAGTGTCGATTAAACTAATTTAAAACTATAGCTAAAAGTTGAATTCAAACAGACGATACGAAAAGATAAAATGGGGGTTTAGGAGATTAGCAAATAGTTGTAGGTCACTTTAGTTCCAGTGTTTGTAATCAAGAGTTTATGGAAAACCAGAATTATGTTCACTATGGGTTTTGGTACTTGATAGATGCTAATAGTGATTCAAGATTCTCACGATAGGTAGGAGCAAAAAATTGTCTTTATTGAAGTTATGCCTAAATGTCTCTCGACCTACTTAAGCATTTAATTACCTAATCCTCTCGGACTTAGGGAATTTATATTCACTGACCAGACTTCACCTCAGGTTAATTAACCTTGTTACAGCGTCAATTATTAAACGGAAGGTTGATAGCTTCCAAGTCTCTGTCAATAATTCACTTCCTACTGTAGTTGATCTCTTATCTCAAGCAAATCAAAGCAGGTGCTATCTATCGTTTGCATCCAATAGATAATAATTAAAACCTCAGAATTATCAAGGAGTCCTATTACCTTTAGAATCTTGAACACTTAGCAACTTACCAAGACCTAAACCATAGATCCCATAATTCGGGTTAAAGGGATTTAGCAACTCGTAATGTAATAATCGATACAACAAATTGAATTCATAATTTGAAAGATGTACTTACAGCAAGATGAATAGCGACGAGTGTTTCTCAGATTAGATCAAAGTAGAAATCCCAAAATATTGATGATAATCTCTTCAAAGTTAATTGTTTTATTCAAGCCAAGAAACTAGAGAGAAAATAACAAAATACTTGCGTTCCAAAATAGGTTCGAATGTCTAGTACCAGCCGATATGCTTCACCTCCCGATATGTTTAGCCTTCTTTTATAATTAGAAAACCCTAACATATGCTTTAAATACTTCATCCTAATTATGGAAACAAAAATCACAGATTTCAGTAATTTCTCGAATAGGTGACGACATCTTGTGTCGCCTTATGAATAGTCTGACGACTTATCACAGATATCATCAGCTCCTCTTTGCTTTTGACATTCGCTGCCTTAGGCTAACAATAAAGCATGATGGATTATCAGATCTTTGACGACTTATCACAGATGTCATCGATGATTTACTTCAGCTCACATGTTCTGCCTTAGGCTAACGGCGATCTTGATGGCTTATCACAACTCTGACAGCTTATCACATATCGTCGTCACTTCTTCCAGCTGAATTCCATTCTCTGTTTAAGGCTGACGATAAAGCTGATAACTTATCTGAGTGCTAACGACTTATCAGGAATATCGTCAGCCACACTTCTCTTATATTTGCTTCAGATTTCAACTCTTTTACTTCCATCATTATTGGTTCTCTTGCATCTTGACTTCCACTGCAAAATCATAGATATAACAATCAAAAACGTCAAAAGTTGCTTAAAACTTTGCAATTATTCTCAATTAAAAGCCTCAAATGTATTAGTATCTACTCACACATCAACACCCTCAACATAAAACAATTGCTTGTCCTCAAGCAACTAAAACACAACCAAGAGGATACAAAGTACATTTGGCAGTCAATCATCTATATTATCTCAAAACCATCTTTACCATCTCCAAGGTTAATTAATTTAAAACCAACAACTGTGCATATTATTAAAGAACAATAATGCGGCACACAGAAATCAAGCTATGGCATCAATTTAGCAACAACAACCATGCATGTACCAAGATTACACTATCCAAACAAGTTAGCAACTAGCAACGTAACCAGTGTGCCCTCACTACAAAGTAGTCCCACTTCACTTTTATCAAACATCACATATGTAACCACAGGGACACTCAAAAGACACTCACTCTCAGAATGAAGTTCCAATCAATGTATGCCAAATACCATAGGCTTGCTCTTATTTTCATTACCAAGATTTTCAGACAGGCCAGCTAGGATCACTATAGGTCTTCTCTTAGGCTTGTAATGTAGGCTAGGGGCTGGTTTGATACTCAATGATATGATCAAAATGGAATAGAATTGAAAATAGAGTAGAGAATGTGGAGTAACCTTTAGTGGTGAAAAGGGAAAGAAATCATCGTCCGATGAGGCGAGTAGCAGGAACTACTATTAACTCCTTATTCTCACTATTCGTATTATACAATGCATCAACAAAATTCCTTCCCATTTTTTAGATGGAAACTAAATTATCAACTCCCTATCCCTATAATTCGTAGTATAGAATGTGCCAATGAAGTTCCTTCACAATTTTAACATGAAAATCAAATTATCTAAACTATCATATATTGCATTTTAAGAGATTAATCTTAAATAAGTTACAACTAGGGGTGGCAAAATGGATAAATTATATGGTTATCCGCCCGTTTTATCCATGTTAAATGAGTTGGGTATCCAACCCATTTAATAGTGGGTCAAATATGGGTCAATCCATTTTATCCATTCTAAAATATGGATAACCCATGGATATCCACTAATTATACTCTCCTTAAAGTATGACATGTGTGAAGATGTAGCAATGTCTAAAGTATACTTATTAAGGGTGTGTTTGGAATGAAGAAAAAAATAAATATAAAATACAGCAACAAAAAAATGAGAGAAAAAATACAAAAAAATGACAAAAAAAGAATAAACGAACAAAGCATAATGAAAAATAAAATACAAAAAAAGCGAAAAATGACAAAAAAATGTAACAAAATGAAGAAAATAAAGAAAAAACAAAGAATGCAAAACAAGGGAAAAGAAAAAATTGAGAACGAAAAAGAAAAATGAAAAAGAAAAAAGAGAAAAAAAAAGAAGAAAAAATAGCTGGAAAAGAGAAAAAAAGAAATAGAAAAAGAGTAAGTTAAGGAAGAAATAAAAGAGAGAGGTTATGGAGTGTATTTAATTAGCAAGAGCGCCTATGGATTGTAATTAATCGAAACTTAGGCTGAATTAAATAATTAAAAACTTATGTTTGCTAAGTCATGTAGTTTTTCTTGTAATATAGGAGTACTTTTGTCTTTATATAATAAGAAAGAACGGATAATATGGATATCCATATTATCCATTGGGTTTATCCATTTTATCCATAATCAAATATGGATTGGGTTGGATATTTTATCCAATTTCACATGACCCACTTTTAATCCGCCCATATCCGACTCAACCCGCCCGTTTGCCACCCCTAGCTACAACTCTCCATACCATTATCCGTTCTAATCATCCAACTATAAAAGATCTATAAAGTATTGAGAAAAGAATTGATGATTGTAGACATGTGATTTTTGACCCTCCTTGAGTTTTAACCTATTTTTTGATATTAAATATTTATATTTTTTGTCTGGTATTTATTTTAGTTTTTATCTTATTTTTAATAAGTTTTATTTGAAAAATAAAATTACATTTTAAAAAAATATATTTTATTTTTTTTATTTGTTATGTTTATTTTAAAATAATACGAAAATTTCAAAAATATATATTCTTCTTTAATTTTAATAAGTAAATTAACATTTTTAGTATTCTCATAATTATATTATTTTAGGCTATTTATAAACTTTTATTGTATTTTCTTTAATATAAAAAAGGTCAATTGGTTATTATTATTATTTATTTTTATTTTTGTTATTATTATATTATTATTATTTTTTATATTTTAATTTTAAAAAATAAATTTTCAAATTCACCTTATCTGATATTATAACCGTTCCCATAAATTCCTTTATTTAAGGAATTCCCTCACCTTGAGGTTAGCTTTGGATGGTTTCAGGAGAGGTAGGGGTAGGCCGAAGAAATATTGGAGAGAGGTGATTAGACGTGAAATGGAGCAATTACAGCTTACTGAGGACATCACCCTAGATAGGAAGGTTTAGAGGACGTGAATTATGATAGAAGGCTAGTACATGCGGGAGGGTCGTAGTTAGTAATTAGGAGAGCGTCGAGGTGAGGGGTATGAGGGTGGGGGGTGCTTTGCAAAAATTTTGACTTTTGAAAGAGTCGCCACTTAATTTTGAAAAGGAATTAAGAAACCTTTAAACACTTTAAACGATTCAAAACAGGAAAATTATTTTAAGTTAGAGATTTTAGATAAGTGATTCCTATTAATGTTTTAGGAAGGTGTTAGGCACCTAAAACGTCCGCTAACTTGCGGTTATTCGGACTGTTTGAAAACGTCTTTGATTAACTTCTAAAAGATTAATTTCTTGAAAAGTGATTGATTTTTAGAAAGCAACTTGTGTAAAACAGATTTAGACGACTTGGTAGGGATTTTTAACTAAGTCTAAATGAACAAAGGCAAACAAACACGTAAAAGGGGGAAAGGGAGGAGGGAATAAAAGACTTAGGCCATTGGGCCCAAATCAACCTGTCCTAAACTAGTTTAGGATTTCGGCTCATTTCACCTGTCCTAATCTAGTTTCGAGCCTTTTGGCCCAAAATCCGCTCCACCTGTATTAACTACAACTTTGGCTTCGTGGCCCAAATGAATGAATAACTTAAACAAATGAATAAATAAATAAATTCAATAAGAAATAAAATAATAAGGGAATGAGACTTTTAACGATGGGACTTTAACCTATTTTCCTCTTTTGACTCTTCGTATCCGTGTACTATGAGATTGTCTCCTTCGAAATTGATTTATGAAGGATGGGCCTCAATGGCCCACATTGATGATGCAACAACGAAAAAGAGCCCGTTTGGACTTGGAGGCGGGTTCATGCGAAGAAAAGATGCAAAGGATTAATATATGTATGTATATATACACGCGAGAACACAAAACAAACAAGAAAATGATAAACTTGTAAGCCGAAAGAATCTCCTATCACAAGAACTAACATCTTGATCAAACACACAATAGATTAACTAAGGATTAATGGAACTAAAAACCATGGATCCCAATCATAATGAATAACGTTCAAACTACTTAATACGACATGCGAAAGGACTTTAATATTGTGTTGTGAATTGACGTAACAACACAGGAACTAACAGTTTAAACTACATAATCAACATCTAACTAGAACGTTACGATTATACTAAGGTGCAGTTTATAAAAAAAACAACAATCTGATGATAATTAACAAGTCTTTAAAACATCAAGGTGAAAACAAGGACAATGATAATAATAATAAAATAACAGGCCAGACGACATTTTAATAGAGAACCAATGAAGCATTCAATCTATCTCTTAGCTAGAATAGCAGAATGAAAACAATCACGACAATGACAGTAATAATTTATGGACATGAACTTCTTATGAATAAGTCCAACCCCCCTTTTTACTTTAGCATGGCTGCACATCATAAAAGCAACCGACCTCCCGCTTTTATGTACCCAAATTCGAACACCAGATTTCCATCTATTAATTCTAGTATGCCACCACGCCAAATATTGACTCTAGCCAAATAACCCTCTATTTTAAGATGAGGATCAAGTTCCATCGAGGTCATAGAGGGTACTAATGCGTGTGGGTCGCATATTTACAATCAGAATAGGTT
>NC_061111.1:145180302-145225448 GCF_002878395.1 Capsicum annuum
GAGGGTACTAATGCGTGTGGGTCGCATATTTACAATCAGAATAGGTTGGTATACGACTAAAATTAAATAGGGGTAAATGAAACAATCCAGAAAACTTCTTCAAAACTTTAACATAGTAAAACAACTACTGATTTGAGTCAATGTTTTTATGCAAAGCCTTTCCCTTCCTACTATATGAAACTAAAACTAAAAAGATGATTAAGCGTCCTTAATAAATTAATTTACCAATTTTTTTTCTATTACATATCAAAAGACTCTCTAAATTACACCCAAATGTCATACAACACTCCAAAAAAAAATAAGAACCACTTATGACGTACTACCAAGGTCGTGAATACAAACTAAACGACTAAATTTCAGCGAATCAGATCAACATGTTCAATTTTTTTTTGAAAATGTTATAGTATGACTGGCATAAAAACTAACCTTGTCGTGATTCCCAAGGCAGGCACGAAACTACGGATCTTATTAAACAGATTCAACTACAGACATAATGGTAAAAAAAATATATAACTCTCACCAGGACACATTGAATCACATAAATGAACCATATAGAAGGAAAATAGGAAACTTCATAAATATACTGACAATGAGATTAGCAACGTGCCAACAATAGTAATACAAGAATGAGAATTCAAGGCAGTGACAATAAAAAATACAGAATCCATACAGAGTCAGCATGATAGCATGAACTTTGGTTCAGTGAAAATAACATAAACACATTTATCATCTCCTAATTCCTATGGCCGTTAAAGCCATCTACTACGAACAATTCCCAGTAAACAACAACATTTATTATGATGAAATCATATAGAAAGCCATGAAGAAAAAGAAAATAATAGCAAATTAAAATGGAAAGAGGTGTTTACCTCTCTTGGAGCAGCGAAACGGGGCAACGAGCTAACATTAGACTCTATCACCACCGAAAAAGAGTCGTCGTCAACTCGGGGGCTTCGATTTGCTGACGATCTTCAGGAAATTTTTTTTTTAACTAAAAAAAATTGACTGATTTTGCTCTTAGGTTTTTCACCTTCCAAGACTCCAAAAGAAATTTTTCTTCCTCTTCTTCTAACCCCCCATTTTCTCTGTTTTTCTATTTGTTTTCTTTTCAAAGAAAGAAAAAATTTTCACTCTTATGGTTTTGGACTTAGCTAGCTCAGAAAATTGTCTAACCCAAAAGAAAAACTCCCAATTTTCCCCAATTTTACAACTTTTCCAACAAAGAACGAAAGGCCCCTTATATAGAAAACGAATAGGGGTATTTTTGGGGACATTTTAAAATAGGATCTTATGGGATTTGAAATTCAAATTCCTCCTTCCAGCTTGCGATTTCATCAACAAACATACTCATTTTTAAATTGGTGGACCAATAAGATTTAGGGAAAATAAGTTTTCACCAAGAGCCAATGAAATTGTGACATACATGTACGAAATTGTACCCCCCATACCTGAGATTCATAGAATTGAGCCGTTGAGGGGACACCTGGACTTAATCTAGAAGCTTCTAGGGTTTTCCTTTTCCTACTACTGCGTGAGACGCGTGAAAGAGGGAAAAAAGCCGGTTCGGGTTGAAAACGGGTTGGATATGGTCAGATTTTGGCTGGTTATGGATCGTCAATTTGGGAGCTGCTGTTGTTTGATGTTGTTGGTTCACTATTTGTTGAGGTCATTATTTTAATAAAGAAGAAAACATTTGGTGGGCCGGGTTATTAGGTGTGAAAATAGGCTGGAACAGCTGATTTGTGTTTTAATTGGATGTGTTGGGTTGAATAAGGTTTGGGCCTGAGGCGGTTTTAATCGGGTTAAATTGGGATGAAGGGTTTTGAGAATTAAGGTTAGGATTTTGGATTACAATTTAGGCAATTACTTTAAATTCTAGCCAATTTGAATACCAATTGGTCAATTGTATTACAATTGGGGCCAATTTGATTCCAATTAGAGTCAAATTTAATAAATTGACTGAATCAAATCGAAATTCAATACGAATTAACGGCTTGTTTAATCTTGAGCTTCTTGATTCGATAAAATAAAATAAATATTTTTTGAGAATAAATTATATTTAAATCAAGATTTTAATCCTTTATGTTAAACCTTGATTAAAATCTAATATTTTATAGAAAATAGGTGTTTGAATACCAAAACTATATAATTTCATATAATTGAATACGATAATATATACTCGCTGCGAACTTATCCAAATAAATACTTTTGAAAAGTTTTCTTTGTTTGATAAAATAAATGTCGTAATTTTATTAAAAATCAAAGCAACTCGAGATTAAACTTAGTCGCGGAGGACAAAAATTAGGTGTCAACAACTGCCCCCTCCTTTTGGGCAGGATGGATACAAGTAATCCTAGGCAAAGGGAGGTTGGCGTTCCCAATTTTTGTCTAAACATAGATTCAAAATTGAAGGATGTTGATTTTTGCATGAGTTTTGTGGAGTTATGGCCGGACCTCGGTATCAGGTTTCCTACATATCTCAGGTTATATGAGAATTCAGGCCACTTGTAGTTCATAAAACTGGATTTAAAATGCGATTTTCAATAAATTCACAAGCTATCTCGGTTTTGGAGTTTTAATGAAACCAAAAAGTTGGAGAAATAAAGGATTTAGGGGGAAGGTTACATTACATTCGAGTTTTCTACATAGATCCCAGCCTACATAGCCCCGAGACTCAGGGAATCAGACTGCTTGTAGTTTGACTCAATCGATAAAAAATATAGTCTTTTATTTCAGACAATCTTTGGTTCAGGATGAGTGACAAGTTTATCGAGTTGCGAAAAAGAGGCTTGTAACCTCTTAACCATGAACATGGAGCTATTTACATCCATAGGTAAGAATTTACCTGGGCATAATTTCCAGAACTCTAGGAGTCCTATCACTCGAATTTGAAAGAAAGAGAAGGTTACCCTCGACATGAGTTTGGAAATATCCTGGAGTTAAAGATAAGACTTAGAATATCCCAAAATACCCACATGCCTTTAACAGAGGTATGGTTGGATGATGGTGGGGATCATCCTTTCGCTCACGCCCAAAGATTTTGACGTCCCTCTTTAGATTATGTGCCATTTTGCTGCTAAGAAAGAGTTCCACATTGTGCTGTGTCCTATCTGAAGTCATCCGCACCTATGGTTTTGATTTGATATTTTCATCCTCTCGAATGCTCTTGATAATTCTTCAAACAAAAAGTGTTAGTGCTAACATAATTCACAAGAGAGGTATGTAGTCTTTACTATATCTCCACGTGAGTTGTCGCCTGAGAGCGTGGTCATCTTTTCATGTACCTATTTGGAATAGAATAACTGGCAACAACAAACACAACAATCCTCTTAGTTTTTGTATAATTTGGACATTTGTCGGTTGAATATGTCTTTAAAGTAGGGTGGCCCTTTTGGACACCGGCGATACTTTATGCAGAATGGTCCCTACAATCATATAATCTTGTGCTGGTGTGGTAACCCTTTTAGTTACCAATATCACTTGTTGTATATGTAATGATAACCTCTCCGGTTATAGCCGATGATCGATTCATAAATTTCCTTTAAATTGTCAATCTTTGGATAATATTGCGCAGTATTTGATATTGGATATGAGGCGACTTACCGATATCCTTTGAATAGCTAGCTTTTAGGTAATCCTACACATTGTCCGACCTGGGATAAGAGATGGCTTACGGATATCCCTCTAATCTCTAGCTTTTAGGTGTTCCTGCACATCATCCGACCTTTGATACAATATGACTTATAGATATCACTCAAATTGCTAGTCCTTGGGTAATCCTGCATATAATCGATCTTAGATATAACGCGGCTTATAGAGAACCCTTGGACGTATCAATTTGATAATCTCGCATATTCTTCGGTAAGGATTTAGTTACGACTTATAGATAACCTCCAGACTATCGATTTTTGGGCGATATTGCACACTATCTTGTTAGGATGTTATTGTGGATTATGGATGACCTACAGGCTATCAACTCATAGGTGATTTTTCAAACTATCCTTTTTCAAGTAATATGACTTATAGATGACCCTCAAATTATCAATTTCTAGGAAATCTCATATATCATCCGTCTTTAGACACCGACTTGAAGGCATCCCTTCAAATCGTGTGCTCTTGATGCTTTCAGATGCCGATTCATAAAATAATGAGATATCCTCGATGCTAGTGTTTATGTCTTGCATGTCAACAGATATGAATTACTGATGGTATCCTCGACGCCAACATTTATGTCTCGTGTGTCAACAGATATGAATTGCTGATGATATCTTTGACACCAACATTTATATCTTGCGTGTCAACAAATATTGAATGGCCCTCTTGGCGATAACATGAAATGGCCCTCTTGGTGATGATATGAATGGCCTTCATGGTAATGATATGAAATGGACCTCTTGGCAATGATATGAATGGCCCTCTTAGTAATGATATGAAATGACCCTCTTGGCAATGATATGAATGGTCTTCTTGGCAATGATATGCAATGGCCCTCTTGGCAATGATATGAAATAGCTCTCTTGGCAATGATATGCAATGGACCTCTTGGTAATGATATGAAATAACCCTCTTGGCAATGATATGAAATGACCATCTTGGCAATGATATGCAATGGCCCTCTTGGCAGTGATATGAAATGGATCTCTTGGCAATGATATGAAATGGCCCTCTTGACAATGATATGCAATGACCCTCTTGGCAATGATATGAAATAATATAAAATGGCCCTCTTGGTGATGATATGAATGACCCACTTGGCAATGATATGAAATAATATAAAATGACCCTCTTGGCAATTTGAAAATGTTTTCACCTGAGTTTGTTTGTCTGCGTCTTGCTTTCTACATGTACCTGTACTTTAAGTAGACAATTAGTAGACACAAAGTCGCTTTTGCTAGCGACCATTTTTTAGAAAAATTCTAAATACAATTTTCGTAAAGAAAAGTAGATGCCTTTGTTTGTCCTTCATGATCTCAAAAAATGAGATGGACAATTCAAATGGTCCTCGATAAATGGGTATTAAACCCATTTTTGGGCTACCAAGAAAATACCATTATTAAGCATTATATGCTCTGGCATGGCTCCTGACTTGCTTGGGGATTTTTTGAAAGAGGCTCTCATTTTTATGTATTGGTCCCTGCGTCCACAGAAAAATGATTAGTTTGAATAAAACTACTCCGTGTCGACCTTCTTCGATCCTTGATTTGCTCCTCACCATATTTCAGGTGCCTCATCACATTGGTACCTCCACCCTGGGTCCCTGATCCCATAGACACCCAGGCAATCACTAAGTAAAAGATTTGTAAAGATTTTTTTCAAAAGTAGTCTTATTTTTAGCATATAGTTTCGAAAGTATCTATAAAAGATTTAGAAAATTTCTGCCAGTCATGTCATGTACTAGCTCAATGAATGTCTTTCTCATGGTTTTGACTATATCCAACGGATGATTTCCAAAACTCATGATCATTGTTAGAGGGTTCTTCAAATAGTTCTATCATAGCCAGAAATTGAGTCTACCTAGACTTCGTCGCAGTTGGTGGATTTAAAATCTTGGCTTTAACCTCTGGTGCTGGGGAATTTGAAATATATTCCAGTATTTGGTGGAAATTTTGTGACCACCCTCAAAATTTTTGCCCCAGTTTAAAGTAGTCTGAGATGATATCATCTCAAGTGGATCTGAAGTCTTTGCTGATCTTCATTCTTTTTGTTGGATGTTGCTCTTATCTTGTGAATTTTTGAGATTCGTTCTCAAAAATTCTGCCCAGTTTCCATTTCCTGAGCTTATATGACTTATTCATTGGGGCGCCTACGTATCCTGTTGAAGCAGAAATCAGGTCAAACGTAGTTCAAGACTACGCTAGGGATATATATAAATTTTGGTGGGTTGACCGAAGCCGACATAGGCTACCTACGTATCCCTTTCTTAGGAATTTAGGTCAAATGTAGTTCGTACATAAAAAGAAAGGATAAATTTTTCTAAGGGGTTGGTCGAAGCCGAGATAGGCCACCTACATATCCCTTTCTTAGAATTTAGGTCAAACATAGTTCGTACATAAAAGGAAAGGATAAATTTTTCTAAGAGGTTGACCGAAGCCGACATAGGCCGCCTACGTATCCCTTTCTTAGGAATTTAGGTCAAATGTAGTTCGTACATAAAAGAAAGGGGTTCTAGGCAATTACACATTATAAAACACATTATTACAAGGCGATTACAGATAAACTAAGGAAACACAAAAACTAGAATATTTTTCAAACATAGTATCTTTTTACCGTATCAGAATTGGTTGGTTTGGTCCACTCTTGGCCATCCTTCTCAGACAAAATCAGAGCCCCTCCAGATAGTACCTTGCAAACTATGTACGACCCTTGCCAATTTGGAACGAACCTGTCCTTGTACTCTTCTTGGTGAGGGAGTATGCGTTTGAGAACTAATTGCCCAACATTAAATGTTCGAGCTCTTACTTTCTTATTAAAGGCATGAACCATACTGTGCTGATATAACTGACTATAACACACAACAACCATTCTCTTTTCATCAATCAACATGAGTTTTTCACAGCGTGTGCGAACCCATTCTTCATTACTTAGATTGGCTTTCTGAATAATCCACAGGGAAGGTATTTCAACCTTAGCAAGTATCACAGCTTCATTTCCATAAATCAATAGATAAGGGGTCGCCCCGGTGGAGGGTCGAACTATTGTGTCATACCCTAGCAAAGCGTAAGGCAATATCTCATGCCATGATCTATCATTTTCGATCATCTTTCTCAAGATCTTCTTGATGTTCTTATTGGAAGCTTCTACAGCTCCATTCATCTATGGACGATATGCGGTCGAATTGCGATGCATTATTTTAAATTGATCACAAATCTCATTCATCAAGTGACTATTCAAGTTTTCCCCATTATCAGTAATGATCGATTCTGGCACTCTCAATTGGCAAATCAAGCTATTCCTGACGAAATCTGCAACCACTTTCTTAGTGACGGCTCTATATGAAGCAGCTTCGACCCACTTAGTAAAGTAGTCAATAGCAACCAAAATAAATCTATGCCCATTCGATGTCAGTGGCTCTATTGGTACGATAACATCCATGTCCCAAGCTACGAAAGGCCAAGGTTAATTCATCGCATGAAGCTCATGTGGAGGCATTCGAATCAAATCTCCGTGTATCTGATATTTTGGACACTTCTGCACATACCTGCTACAATCATTTTCCATAGTCATCTAGAAGTAACCGGTTCTCAGGATCTTTCTTGCAAGGGAAAACCCATTTATGTGGGGCTCGCAAACTCCAGCATGTACTTATTTTATCAATTTATTGGCTTCCACAGCATCGACGCATCTTAAGAATCCCAAATCTGGAGTCCTCCTAAAAAGGATTTCCCCACTTGGAAAATAGTTCTTCTACAAACGCCAAATTGTCTTCTTTTGGTTTTTACTGGCCTCTTCCGAATATATTCTAGATTCTAAATACCTTTTGATGTCATAATACCATAGCTTTCCATCAGGATCCTCTTCTACGTGTGCACAATGCGCAGGTTGCTCCTTCGAGCTTATTTCCAAAGGATCAATGTAACTCTAATCTGGGTGTTGAATCATGGAGGATATAGTGGCCAAAGTGTCAGTAAACTCATTTTGTATCCTTGGGATATGTCTAAAATCAACTTCTTTGAATTTTTCACATAATTCCTACACCAGCTCCACATAAGGAGTAATCTTGGAATTTTTTACCACCTATTCTCCCCGTACCTGATGAATCAGTAAGTCTGAATCCCCGATGACTAGAAATTCATGAACACCCATATAAAGTGCCAATTTGAGACCTAAGATTCAAGCTTCATATTCGTCCATGTTATTGGTGCATGGAAAATACAACTTAGCTGTTACCGGATAGTGTTGACCCGTTTCTGACACCAAAATTGCTTTGATTCCTGAACCTTTGAAGTTGACTGCCCCATCAAAGAATATCCTCTATCCGGGGTAAATTTTTGTAATGTCTTCTTCTACGAATAAAATTTCCTCATCTGGGAAATAAATCCAAAGTGGCTCATATTCATCATCAACTGGATGCTCTTCCAAATGATCTGTTAAAGTTTGCCCCTTGATTTCCTTTTGAGTTAGATACACAATGTCAAACTCACTCAGCAACATTTTCCATTTGGATAGCTTTCCCGTGCGCATGGCTTTCTAGATATATACTTCAATAGATCCATTCTCGAGATGAGGTATATTATGTATGACGACAGGTAATGTCTCAACTTTTGTACTGTCCAAGTTAAAGAGCAACATGTCCTTTCTACGAAAGTGTAACGGGCTTCATATGGCGTAAGCTTTTTACTCAAGTAGTAGATGGCTTTCTCTTTCCTACCGGTCTTATCATGTTGCCCGAGGACATATCCAAAAGCATTTTCTGAGACTGATAGGTAAAGCAGCAATGGAATTCCTTCTCTAGGTGGAACCAAAATCGGCAGTGTAGACAAATATTCCTTGATGCGGTCGAAAGCTCTCTGACATTCTTCTATCCACTCATTCAATGCATTTTCTTCGTCATTTCCAGTCATTATTGAATAATGGTCAGAGGATGGGACTTTGTGTGCTTTTGACCAGGTGAAGTAGGGATGTTCTGCCAGTTTATTTCAACACAGAGTAGTTTTCTATTATCTGTAAAGTCAAACAACTCAAAGACAAATTTGTTAGTTTCCATATGTGATAAGCAATGCAAAATACTTGACAAAAAATACCCACGTAGAGTTGTTTGTGTCATAGCCAAATTCATCCATAGGATTATAGCGGATAAACTTGCCTTTAATCTAAACAAATGCACATAAACACATAAGACAGTTATATCACATAAAAACATTATAATAATGTGTATCCTAATTAGGGTGACCCTTTTGAGCCAAGGGTTTGGGCCTAACGATTTTTGAAGAAAAATATATGCTTGCTTAAGGTCAATTCATTATCCCCCAACTTTTATAGACACTAAAAATGGCATAAATACCTACAAAAGATAACAAAAGAGGGATACAATCTTTAGGGAAAAGGAAATAACATGAAACAAAATAAGTTCCCACGCAGGATAATAATTAAAAAAAAACTAGGTACTGGACGCTCTTTCGTTTGCCTTTGCCTTCTTAGCTTTGTTCACCTCCTGTGATATTTGATACCTATTGATGATCAGATGACTTCCACATAACTGTGCCTTGCTGTAGTAATTCATTTTTCCTATATTATCGAGTTGGGAGGCCATGCTATCGTCCAAATCGATTAAACACCACCAAGCATCATCAGCCTCTTGCCTAGCTCTTTTCAACTCTTCTCTCAACATACGTATTGTTAAAGCATCTTCTACATGCATCTGTCGGTACGCAATTTCACTTTTTTGAAACTCATCTTGAAGTCTGTGGAGTTGGATCTGATGCTCGTATTCTACATCCACGACCCGAGTGGGCACGTTCAGCCCCAGAATCAATGCTCCGACAAGGCTTTTTTTTAACCACTCCTTGTAAGTGTCGCTGACTTTAGGTTCATACCCTATATGGAAAGAGACTTTCGTACACCTTCTTTTTCTCTATCCATTTATCATGTAGTATTTGAGTGGAGGCTCGCTTTCATCATACTCAGTGAAGAATCTGAGCATAAAATCAATTTGAGATGTCTCCTACTTGATCTCAAATTGCCTAAGAAGTCTGCCAGAATTGTAGGGACGGGTTCCCTTAAGACCCGGAAGCACTAGAAAAGGCGACTCACCCCCTCGAATAGTGTATTTCCCTAAATGAAGATAGTTAATGGACCATTGCACATCGCCATCTCTTAATTCCCCAAGAGTCTTAAACCAAAATTCATGAGATGCTTCCTTTTTGAACTTGTGTAGAAACAACCACATGTCATGCGATTCTCGAATATTTCTTCTTATTTTGTGATCAGGTTGTACCGTTTTAGGATTTTTTACCAAATGCATCATCATCCACCATTGCAATAAGGTTGCAGCCTTGAAAGAAAAGATTCTCGATTTGACATCTTTCTAAAGTTCAATATATGTCAGCGACAATCATGGGAGCTAAGTTGTGGAATACCTTTTTAGAATTGTACTCCATTCCAAAGAAGAGTGCATGGGTCACTGAGATAACCCTCGGATGAATTGTGTCATATTTACCTTGTGGGAACACCATGGTTTCGAGTAGGCCTACCGCAAACGCAAAGGCCGTCGTCTTCTTCCATTTTGCTTCTGACTCAAATTTATGTCCAAATTTGTGAAAAGCATTGAATATTCTAAACCAATGATATAACTCACAAAAAGTGATAGTTAATCTATCACGTTCCCCTAGTCAGGTGTCGTCGTCATTTAAAAATACCTTCACGATCTTTTGATGATCCCACACAACTGGGACTAAAATGTTCTTATCAGGTGTCTACTTTCTCTTGAAACACATTTCAGTACTCTCATAACAAATCAATACCTCTTCAATGGTAGGAGTCAATTCAACGTCCCCAAAGCAAAATACCATATTCTGATCATCGCAAGAAGTTGTTATTACATGGATCATTTCAAGCCAAGCGTCCATCTCGATCAAAGAAGGTAGATGCCTGATGTGTGTTCTAACAATCTTTCTCTCTTCTATGCTTATGTAATCCCACCATAGTATCAGGAAATTGTCGGGTTTAGTAACCATCTTGAACTTTTTAGGGGAATGCGGTTGAGCCATATCCTACACGAAAATAGGCAAAGATAAGCCTTCCCCCATCCCCAAAGGGTAATGGATTGAATTAGACAAGCATATATATTTTTTTCAGCGCATAAATATGATTCATCTGTAATTTACTCGGGGTCAATAGACGCAGGGCAGATTTTCTAATGGGCCCAATACCCCGCTCGAGTATTGGGTCAACCTAGGCTCATGCTTAAAATAGGGTTTTGGTTTTGTTCTATCCTAAGTGTCTAGAGTGGGTTTGACCACTGGTTCTCAAGTGGACAACTTTTGTTTGAAAATACTAACATCTATCAGATGACTCACATGCTAATAAGCCGTTTGTATTTCCAACACATTATTGGAATTCAACAATAGGGGCCAGGACATCAAGGAAACCCCAAAACAGTTTAAATAATGCAGGAATATATCATGAGATGCGATAGTTAAACTTTACAGAATCAAAACACATAAACACATAAACAGTTAATCAAAAGACAAAATCAAACATTTGGTTAGAACCTAGTTTAAAATTCCCTAGCAGAGTCGCCATTTCTGTTTTGCAAAAATTTTGACTTGAAAGAGTCGCCACTTAATTTTGAAAAGGAATTAAGAAACCTTTAAACACTATAAATGATTCAAAATAGGGAAATCATTTTAAGTTAGAGATTCTAGATAAGCGGTTCATATTAACATTTTAGGGAGGTGTTAGGCACCTAAAACGTCCGCTAACTTGCGATTATCCGAACTGTTTGAAAATGTCTTTGATTAACTTCTAAAAGATTAATTTGTTGAAAAGTGATTGGGTTTTAGAAAGCGACTTGTGTAAAATAGATTTAGACGACTTGGTAGGGATTTTTAACTATGCCTAAATGAACAGAGGCAAACAAACACCTAAAAGGGGGAAAGGCAAGAGAGAATAAATGTAACACCCCAATTTTCTGAACCGGAATGGTACAGGGTGCTCATGACCCCGATGGACCACAAGCTAACTCATAACTGATATTTGTACCTGTATACTGCATAGTATATCATAAAATGCGGAAACATGAACATGAAAGTCCATAAGGTTCGAACTGAATAAACGTATGATAACAAAATGTCTGAAAAAGGTATAACAATACCAAAATAAGACATAAATATTGAAAATAATGAGATCTGAATATCTAATATGACATCTAGTCTGAAAGCCTCTAACTGAACTGAATAAGGAATTGAAGGAACATGTCTCCAACTAACTTTATCTAGCAACTGAATAGTAAATATAGCAATAATCATATCGTCCTCAAATGAGAAGGACTCACTGCAAACTCTGAACACTGAAATGCTACTGCTGATCTAGAGCTCGTGCCTTTGAACCTATGGTGTATCATAGAGAAAGCACCATAGCGCAAATGCGTCAGTATGTTTGAATGTACTGAGTAAACGAGTGAGGTAGGCTAAATGCAAAGGGTTATATACATGAATAATATTGACTAATATGAACGTGAGAATACATACATGCATACATAACTGTAATTGAACTCGTGGAGATACTGGCTACTGAGTTTGAATACTGACAACATGAGTGTACTGATACTGAGATACTAAATAGATGAATGACTATTTCTGAAAGTTCAAATTATGAAGAATTGGTCTGGTTGACTGTGTCTGACAGTCCTGAAGCTGAGTACTAATATCATGAATTCTGATAACGAATATGACTAATACATGAGTTCAAAAAATTAATATAACTGATATAACTATGATGATCGGCCTAACTGATATAACTGATATTGAGCGACTGTATCTGATAGTCTATGTTCTAATGGAACTATTTGAGTTTTATTTTATATAGAGTAACAAAATTTGAGATCAGTCCTATTTAGCGGGTGATCTTTAAATCAGATGATTATGATACTGTTTAACTATAGTTGAGATCAGTCCTATCTAATGGGTGATCTTCAAGTTTATTTATAATGATAAGGATTGATTATCTCTAACAGTACTGAATCTGTACTACTGAACTGAGTTGACTGTATCTGACAGTCCTGAATCTGTAACTGAAACTGTGGGATATGTTCATCTAGCCGACATGCCCCAAGCTAATCTGATTAGGGTCCAATCTCTGCCCTGAATAGAAGGGTATTAGTACCGCGCCACCAGTAAAGACATCTGCTATGGAGTCAGTCCTAATCTAGCGGGTGACTCCTGGGATATATGTCAGTCCTATCTAATGGGTGACATCTCGTATCTACGCTAGCTACATAGCTCTGGAACTTAGGGATTGCTTCTAAGGATCTCAGTGCTAATCTAGCAGGTGAGTCCCCTTCCCTAGGCTCACTCGGTGCTAAATCCTACTCCCAGATGAAAGACACTAAACTAAATAATCAGGCTAAACTAAATAACTGAACTGATACTGATTAACTGGACTGATACTAGTGGTAGTGAAATTGATTTATGAAGGATGGGCCTCAATGGCCCACATTGATGATGCAACAATGACAAAGAGCCCGTTTGGACTCGGAGGTGGGTTCATGCGAAGAAAAGATGCAAAGGATTAATATATGTATGTATATATACATGCGAGGACACAAAACAAACAAGAAAATGATAAACTTGTAAGCCGAAAGAGTCTCCTATCACAAGAACTAACATCTTGATCAAACACGCAATGGATTGACTAAGGATTAATGGAACTAAAAACCATAGATCCCAATCATAACGAATAACGTTCAAACTACTTAATACGACAGGCGAAAGGACTTTAATATTGTGTTGTGAATTGACGTAACAATACAGGAACTAACAATTTAAACTACATAATCAACATCAAACTAGAACGTTAAGATTATACTAAGGTGGAGTTTATAAAAAACAACAACAATCTGATGATAATAAACAAGTCTTTAAAACATCGAGGTGAAAACAATTAGGACAATAATAATAATAATAATAATAATAATAATAAAATAACAGGCCAGACGTCATTTTAATAAAGAACCAATGAAGAATTCAATCTATCTCTTAACTAGAATACCAGAATGAAAACAATTATGACAATGACAGTAATTATTTATGGACATGGACTTCTTATGAATAAGTCCAGCTCTCCTCTTTACTTTAGCATGGCTGCACATCATAAAAGCAACCGACCTCCCGCTTTTATGTATCCAAATTCAAACACCAGATTTCCATCTATTAATTCTGGTATGCCACCATGCCAAATATTGACTCTAGCCAAATAACCCTCTATTTTAAGATAAGGATCAAGTTCCATCGAGGTCATGGAGGGTACTAACGCGTGTGGATCGCATATTTACAGTCAGAATATGTTGGTAAACGACTAAAATTAAATAGGGGTAAATGAAACAATCTAGACAACTTCTTCAAAACTTTAACATAGTAAAACAACTACTGATTTGAGTCAATGTTATTATGCAAAGCCTTTCCCTTCCTACTATATGAAACTGAAACTAAAAAGATGATTAAGCGTCCTTAGTGAATTAATTTACCAATTTTTTTTGCTATTACATATCAAAAGACTCTCTAAATTACACCCAAATGTCATAAAACACTCCAAGAAAAATAAGAACCACCTACGACGTACCACCAAGGTCGTGAATACAAACTAAACGACTAAATTTCAGCGAATCAGATCAACATGTTCAGTTTTTTTTTTTGAAAATGTTATAGTATGACTAGTATGAAAATTAACCTTGCCGTGATTCCCAAGGCAGACACGAAACTATGGATCTTATTAAACAGATTCAACTACAGACATAATAGTAAAAAAAAATATAACTCCCACCACGACATATTGAAGCACATAAATGAACCATATAGAAGGAAAACAGAAAACTTCACAAATATACTGACAACGAGATTAGCAACGTGCGAACAACAGTAATACAAGAATAAGAATTCAAGGAAGTGACAATAAAAAATAGAGAATCCATAAAGAGTCGGCATGATAGCATGAACTTTGATTCAGTGAAAACAACATAAACACATTTTTGTCTACTAATTCCTATGGCCATTAAAGCCATCTACAACGAACAATTTCCAGCAAACAACAACATTTATTATGATGAAATCATAAAGAAAGTGATGAAGAAAAAGAAAATAATAAAAAAATTAAAATGGAAAGAGGTGTTTACCTCTCTTGGAGCAGCAAAATGGGGAAACGAGCTAACACTGGACTCTATCACTACCGAAAAAGAGTCGTCGTCAACTCGGGGGCTTTGATTTGTCGAAGATCTTCAGAAAAAAAATCTCTTTTACTAAAAAATAGACTGATTTTACTCTTAGATTTTTCACCTTCCGAGACCCCAAAAGAAATTTTTCTTCCTCTTCTTCTAACCCCCTATTTTCTCTGCTTTTCTCTTGCTTTTATTTTCAAAGAAAGAAAATTTTTCCACCCTTTCGATTTTCGACCTAGCTTGCTCAGAAAATTTTCCAACCCAAAAGAAAAATCCCAATTTTCCCTAATTTTCCAACCCTTTCCAACAAAGAACGAAAGGCCCCTTATGTAGAAGATGAATAGGGGTATTTTTGGGGACTTTTTGCAATATGATCTTAAGGGATTTGAAATTCAAATTCCCCCTTCCAGCTTGCGATTTCATCAACAAACGTACCCATTTTGAAATTGATGGACCAATAAGATTTAGGGAAAATGAATTTTCACTAAGAGCCAATGAAATTGTGACATACATGTACGAAATCGTACCCCCCATACCCGATATTCACGGAATTGAGCCGTTGAGGGGACACCTGGACTTATTCTGAAAACTTCTAGGGTTTTCCTTGTCCTACTGCCGCGTGAGACGCGTGAAATAGGGAAAAATGAGTCGGTTTGGGTTGAAAATAGGTTGGATATCGTCGTATTTTAGTTGGTTGTAGATTGTCAATTTGGGAGCTACTGTTGTTTGATGTTAGTGGTTCGCTGTTTGTTGAGGTCATTATTTTGATGAAGAAGAAAATATTTGGTGGGCTGGGTTATCAGGTGTGAAAATGGGCTGGAGCAGCTGATTTGTGTTTTAATTGGATGTGTTGGGTTGAATAAGGTTTGGGCCTGGGCAGTTTTAATTGGGTTAAATTGATATGAAGGGTTTTGAGAATTAGGGTTAAGATTTTGGATTACAATTTAGGCAATTACGTTAAATTCTAGCCAATTTGAATACCAATTGGTCAATTGTATTACAATTTGGGTCAATTTGATTTCAATTAGAGTCAAATTTAATAAATTGACTAAATCAAATCAAAATTTGATACAAATTAACACCTTGTTTAATCTCAAGCTTCTTGATTCGATAAAATAAAACAAATATTTTTTCAAATAAATATTTTTTGAGAATAAATTATATTTAAATCAGGATTTTAATCCTTTATGTTAAACCTTGATTAAAATCTGATATTTTAAAGAAAATAGGTGTTTGAATATCAAAACTATATAATTTCGTATAATTGAATATGATAATGTATAGTCGCTATGAACTTATCCAAATAAATACTTTTGAAAAGTTTTCTTTATTCGATAAATTAAATGTCGTAATTTTATTAAAAATTGAAGCAACTCGAGATTAAACTTAGTCGTAGAGGGCAAAAATTAGGTGTCAACAGGGGGTGCCTTCAGTTCGTTAGCATAGGGTATTACTTTATGGATGTCTTATTTCTGTTGTTCCATCTTCTTTCATGTTTTTATCATGAATTTGTTTATTACTCATTGTCTTGAGCCGGGGGTCTATCAGAAACAACTTTACTACTTCTCCGGAGGTAGTGGTATAGACTGCGTACATCTTACCCTCCCCAGACCCCACTGTGTGGGAATACACTGCATTTGTTGTTGTTGTTGTAAGGAATTCCCTCACCCCCAGTAGGAAAAAACTACATAGATTTTCTATTCCTACAGACTACATGAGATTATCAAAACCCAAAGAGAAAAATACAGAATAAAACAGATCAGGAAAAGAGAGAAAACTAAAGAAGGAAAAGAGGAGGTTCCGTTTGAAGTTTCCAGTAACAATTTCATTGCCTCAGTATTCATTCTCATCGGATTCTATTCAAACTTGTCCCCCTTACATCATAAATTTTATTGTGAAAATATGAACGAAAAATGTGTAAGATATTTCTTTGTGCACGAAATATATATGATAATATAATTTTTTGTGTATGATATTTTGTTTAGAAAAATAGATGTGAATAATAAATTTTAGGGTTAAAATCATTTACACCCCCAAACTTTGCTGTAAAAGTCAAACCCCCCCCCCCTAACTTTGAATAATAATCATTCTCCCTCCTTTTCCCTATTTGATTTTTCAAAATATCTATTTTACCCTTATATTTGTATCAATATTTGTATCTTTTTTTTTTTAAAAAAAATAAAATATTTTCTATAAAGTTAAAAATTATTTTTAATATAAAAAAATAAAAGTAAGAAATATTAATTGAGTATATAATTAATGTCAAACTATAATATTATAAATGAGCAAAATAGTAAAAATTAATTTTATTAAAAATCAAAAATCTAATATATATTTATACGTGAAAATAATAGGTAATTATAATCTTATAAACATATTTCAATGTAGGTATACAAAAATAATTAATAGTCGAGGATCTTTCGGAAACAATCTCTCTACCTCTCCGAGGTAGTGATAAGGTTTGTGTACCCTACCATCCTCAGACATCACTTAAAAAATTTCACTAGATATGATGTAGTTGTAGATGTATATTTGTTACAAATCAAATGATTTTTGTTGATGAATTTTAAATTATAATTTAGAAAATAATTCATATTAACAACCAAAACTCGTTTATCTATATAGACATTAAAGAATAAGAGAAAATCAAAATATGCATCTATATACATAATTACATACTCACATACATATTTAATACATATAATTAAAAAAAATTGTATGTAGAAAGTACCTTTGAATTTTGTAATTAATTATAAAAGAATTTACTAATAATGTTAAAAGGTGGGTTTGAGAATTTGTGTACCTACATTGAAATATATTTATAAAATTATAATTACCTATTATTTTCAAGTATAAATATATATTAGAGTTTTGATTTTTAATAAATTTATTTTTTACAATTTTGCTCATTTATTTCATTATAGTTTTTCATTAAATTATATACTCAATTAATATTTCTCACTTTTAATTTTTCATCTTAAAAATAATTTTTAATTTTTTATAAAAAATATTTTATATAGATTAAAAAATAAAATAATACAACAACAACAACAACAAACCCAGTGTATTCCCACCTAGTGGGGTCTGGGGGGGGTAAGATGTACGCAGTCCATACCTCTACCTCTGAAGAAGTAGAAAGGCTGTTTCCGATAGACCCCCGGCTCAAGACACGAGATACCACACAAACACATAGTAAAGCACAGCACAAGGTTACAAGATTACATAACATAAATACGTCACCCATACAGTTTCCTTCTTCATATTTTTCATGGTTACAGTAGATCAACATATACACACACCAACACAGTAGAAAAAGTGAAAATAAATATAAAATAAAATGATAGTAAAAATAGAGAGAAGAAGGAGATGTGCAAGCAGTAAAAATTAAGTGAAAAATAATGGTTTATTGTTTTGATTTTCCGGCGAAATTTCACTGGAAAAATAACATAACCACCGTCGATGCCACTAAAGGCAAAGCCGACGCTAGAAAACCCCAACACAGGCGAGTTCCATCACCGCCTAATGGCCGGATCTATCTTTTCTGTCACTGTCGTCACTATTCTGGCGGTTATTCCGCCAGAAAATTGCAAAACTACCGGATCCGGCTTCACCACTGGCCGGCGCACAATTCGGCTAAACCGCCACTAGCCATGCTACCCGTCCCTTTCTTCTCCTCTTCTTCCCTCTAGTGAGCCGCCGCCGCCAAACCCGCGCCGGCAGTACTCCATTGGAATTTGCTCCGATTATAATCCCAATAACTAAAACATATAGAAGAGTACTATGTACTTTTGTCTTTTATTACCTCTTAATACTTTTATAATTCTTTCCTTTAAGTTTTATTATGTAGAGATTTTAATGATATTTAAATGGAGATAACAAAATAATCCTTCTTTAATTTGTTGTTAGTGCTTGTCTCTATATCTTTTGTTTGTTTCTCCTAATTTAAGTTTATTGGTTTACGGAAATTCTAGGTTGACTAATATAGCATAATATGATATGTTTGTTTATTATTATTGAGCTTAAATTAATAGAAAATTAATAGACTAGGTCTATGTATAAAATTAGATGAGGGTCATCCTTTATTTCATAATTTGGAGTTGGGTTATTGAAAAATATAAATGAGTAGGCAAGAGTTGGAGTTTTTCGTATTTGAATTGTCTGATAATATATGAATAGAGCTTGTATTAATTTAAAGATAATAAAATTGGGGATTGTATCAAAATTAAAAATAATATAATTAGTTTTGAGTATTATTATTAATATTATTATTATTTTTGATAAATAATAATAATAATTAATAAATAATTAATTTTGTCTTTATTAATAAATCTAAATGATTATTTTTGTTAAATTAACTAATCACTTAATTAAATTTTTCTTAAGGTTAAGTAGTATTTCAAGTAGGCACGCCTTTTAGCGTTAGGCAAATTTTAGACGTGTTTAATATATTTATCTTAATTAAGAATGTGGCGTACGCATTTTTCTGAGACGTTTAAAATAATTTGAGGATGCAATATTGCACCTCGACAAAGATCGTTTTAAAATTAATTCTTACTAATTTAATACAAGAGGTATAGACAGATATTCTCGTTATAGTATAAATGAGCGAATCAAGGCCTTCAAACATAATTTATCAAATAGTTTAATTTAAGTATAAGTCGATAAAGCGACCGTACTAAAACTACGGGACTTGACGGGTGCCTCACACCTTTTCCTCAATCAACATAATTTCTTACCCGGTCTTCTGTTTTTGCAGACCAAAGAAAAGTCATTTTCTTTTGATTAGAGATTTAAAAAGGTGACTTGGAACACCATAACTCAATTCCAATGGCGACTCTGTAATTAAAATAATCCCTACTTAAAATCATCACTTTAATTGGAAAAATTCTTTGACTCGACGCCTCGGGCGAAAAAGGCGTGTGACATCTCTCGTGACTCTGCTAGGGATACATTAGAATTCGAGCTTTTAATATTGACTTTTACTTGCTTTAATTATTTTTCTAATGTTTGTAGGCCTTATGTGCTACTTGTCACTCATTTACTACGTTTCTATTGTTGAATTGTATTATAAATTGTATTCTATTGCACACCTCTCCGATTCACTGAAATAGGATAGAAAGAATCCAGTGTATGCGTCCTACTTTCTTTTTGAGATAGCCGGAGTATCAAGGCACCTGGTGAAGGATATAGTCACATATTTTAGGCGGGGTTCGGATCGACAATGAAGGTAGAGTAGCACTGCTACCGAACAAGTTGTCCCTCCCTGACTCGAGTGTCCGCTCGGGTAAGCCAGTCTAGACAGCTATCCCTATTAGGCTAAACTTAGAAAAACTGAAAACTCAGAATCTGGTTATCCTTATTAGGTTCCGCTTTATTTGCATATATGCATTTGACTTTGCGGGACTCGACATAGGTGTCGGGTCTGTCTAGGACAGGTGTCCCTCTTTTGACCAACATGTGCATCCTACGTGCCCTTTGACATTTGTTTGGAAGACTATTTGATTGTTGACTGGCCTTTAGGTGACTTGGTAAATGTAAGAGAGTATATTGTCCTCAAATTTAATAAATTATTTTTTGAAGAAATTAAAAATATACGCAATTATTTTAAGGTCTTCATGAACTACGAGGGTCTGATTCTCACATCTTAGTGGGATGCGTAGGGAGTCCTTCTCAGGATACGACCCTAGCTTTTAAAAAATTATTCATAAATTTATTGGGGAATATTTTGAAAATTCGATTTCTTTCATAATTATTTTTCTAATTCTCAAATCTAATCTTTATATATATCTTAATAGCCTTGAATCTTTAGGGATCACGAGGCTAAGTTTTTATAAAATAAAAAATATATATAAATTTTAACAGCCCTGAACCTTTAGGGGTATTGAGGCTAAGTTTTGTACGATATATATTTCAAGAACTATGTACACCTGATTCTCACATTGATGAGATACGTAGGCAGTCCTTCATGGATTAGGTGATTTTAAAGAAAAAATATATATATTTGTGTTTCCTTCTAAATAAATAAAGAATAGAGTTTTTTTTATCTGTACATGAAAATAAATTAATTTATTTTCAAAAATAAAAATGTGTTTTATCATTATTAATAAATTCAGAAAAAAAAACTTTCTCATTTCTCAAATTAAAAGAAAAATATGTTTCTTCATATCTTTAGCTTCAGGAACTACGTACACCTGATTCTCACCTTGGTGGGATACGTAGGCGTCCTTCTAGGGTTCGGTGATTTTTTAAAAAAGAAGATAAAAGAAAAAGTTTTTAAAAAAGTGTTGCATTCTTAACGCCTTTGTTAATTCTTGCACAATTAGTTTAAGGTGGTTGGTTTGTGGCATTTTGGCTGGTCTTTCATATTAAATCAAGTCCAGGGAAGAGAGTCATGTCCAGCAAGAATATAGAGAATGACATCATGGGTTAGACAAAAAGTCATGAAAATGAGATTTTAAAGCAAAAGATTGGGAGTTTGAGGCAACAAATAATGAAAATGTATTGAGCTTGGGCCAATAGACTGCTTCCTCCTCCATTTTCCACTATTGACCCTACAAATACCTTGAGTTTTTCACCAAAATTGCAAGGTCAGTTTTCTGTTGTTGGTTATGCGCCACGACATGCTTCAGAATCTACTCCAAGCCAAAAGAATTTCGATGTTTCCATCACTCATTATCTAGATCTTCAGTATAAATCTACCACATTTATAGCACCACCTATAGTCTCTGGTTCTGTTGCTCAACCCTCTACTGAGGCTTCCATCTTGGCTTTTGATTCGGCAATTGTGCCTCCCCAATCTGCTAGTAAGTCGATGTTCAACACTCTTGATGATCACTATTATACTCCTAATCCTACATCTATGTTAATTGGACCACCAAAATTTCCTACTAAGAAGTCTGACATGGCAGAAGAGCAAGAGAAAATGGCTAGAAAAATGAAGAGCACAGAAAAGGCTATGAAAAATTCTGAGGGAATTGCGAATTATGAAGATGTTGCATATAAAAATTGGGGTAAGTCTTCAAGTATTAACATTCCCCCAAGATTTGAGATACTGAAATTTGAGGAACATGATGAGTACGAGGATTCTATAAAACACTTGGGACGATATTGCCATCAATTGAGAGAGACTGAAGGGAAGAAAAAGAAAAGCATACCTATTGTCGTTACAGGGGCAAAGCAGAGCTCAAGAGGTCTAACTTAGCAATATTATCAGTCTCAATGTCGAGCTTTTACATCAAATCCAGGGGCTCACCTGCAACAAGGTTCCTCTTAGCAAACTTTAAGATATTTCATTCCACTTCCTCAGTATCCTTTGAACAATGAACAGTTGTATGCTCATCCATTTTCTTATCCACAATGACATGCATCGGTCCCTCAATATCATCCTCGACCCCCACATATTTATCAAGGAATTTCTAAGTCCAATTTTCAATCGAGGCTGGAATTTGAAAAGAGGATAAAATCAAAGGATAATTTTACACCAATTAACGAGTCGTATGCCAGTTTATTCCAGAGATTGAGAGATTCGGGAAGAATCACTCCCCTCATTGAATGTACTCCTGATCCACATTCAAGAAATTTTGATCCTCATGTATGGTGTGCATATCATTCTGATATTCAAGGTCATAGTATTAAGGATTGTCATGTTTTGAAAAGAGAAATAGAAAGGATGATTCAAGAAAAATTAATTGTAGTGCAAAATATTGACACTACGAGCATTATACGAAATCCTTCACCAACACACTATAATGCCCAATACGTGGGAAACAATAGGTTACGCATGGGGATCCAGAACTTATTTGTTGAAGGAAATATGTTGGACAGTGGTGGAAGTTCTAGTAATGCTGATATGCAAATCAGTGGCTAAGATATCAAGCTTTACAATTGGGAGGTCACTCTTCTCCCTGCTATGAAGGAGTCTTGGTAGTTTGTTTTTTTATCTTTCTGCAATTTGAATCGTTCTAGGGTTGTAATTCAGATTTTTAATCTTGATAATTTAGGTTAAAACTTTGTCTATCTTTGTTTTTACTGAAACGTAATTTCCCTTTATTTTATTTTGTGTCTAATATTTACTTATTTATTTTCTATTATACAGTTCTCTCTATGTCGATTCTAATGATATGACATGCACGAAGAATTATCAACCAGCTTTCAAAACCCAATCTAATTATGAATTAATGAATAAAGAGGTTGAATACAATAAAGAGGAAGCATTTGAAGATATAAGTAAAAATTTTCAAACAGTTTGAGAATAAGTCAAATCCCAATATAAATAAAACTGGGGCAATCACTTTGCAAATAAAAAATGACTTGATCATCCATTAGAAGATCTAATTCAAGCATTTTGAATGGGATCAATCAGAGGATATATAATCTCCATCGTCAAGAAAAATGAAAGAAAGTTAGCTCCCAAAGGGGCATTAGTCATCCGTGTGGAGAAAGTACAACACAAATGGACTTGTATGTTTCATAAGCATAAAAGAAATGACACATGTGCACATTCTTAGTGAAGGTCAATATTGAAAAGATATGTATGATCTCACGATTCACTCTTAGATTGCATGTTATGTTCTTGCATTTTTAAGGATTGATATGACGAAGGAATTTCATTCTTCTATCCAAATATTGTGTCATCCTTTGTTACCCTCTTTGAGCTTTTATTTTATTTTCTTTCATACACCTCTTTTGGAATCAAAATAGAGACTAAAAAAATCAATCAAAAAATAACAAAGAAAAAGAAAAGTGTCAAAAAAGAGAAATATTGTCAGAAAAAGTACAAAAAAAAATAGAGTAAAAAAAATCTCTCTTCCTCTCTCTCTCTCTCTCTCTCTCTTTCTAAAAAGGGAGGCAAGAAAAAGAGAGCCGAAGTTACAAAAAAAATCAAGCAAAAGAACATGATGTCTGAACTACGTTTGACCTGATTCGTGCTATAACAAGATACGTAGGCATCCTTACTTTGTGGTTCGGTCTAACCAAGAAAAATTCAAGTTACCCAGTATGTGATAAAACTGGGGCAAAATTTATTTTTTTAAGAGTCGATTTCAAAAGTTGTATGTTTCACCAAATGTTATGTAAATTTTTTAGCCTCATGACTCCCTTTCTTTCTAATCTTTTCCAAAATCCAAGTTACAACCAAAGAAAGGTCTTTAGATTTATCTTTGAGAATGTCAAGGCTAAACATGTTATAGGTGCATGATGTTTCGTATGTTGGACATTATTTTCAAAAAGAAAAAAAATGAAAGAGTCTTATTGGTGAAAACCCTTTCGGGCATCATAAGGTGACGGTGAGATGAGAAAGAAATGAAAATGAGATAGGCATTAGCAAAAATTCATTGAGGTGTCACTAGCCGAAGAAGGATTGTGATCTAGAGGGACCATATTTAAAATTGATTCCATTTCAAACTCAATAAGTGGACAAAAGTTGTAATGATTAGTGTGGGTAGATCAGGTTGTGTAATTAAAAATGCATGTCATGATTGCTGGAATTGGTTACCACACCCAAATAAATTTTTTTCTGTCGTTTTGGAAAAGAGATACCTATTATTTTTCCCCTTTTTTTTAATTTTATTTCTATTTTTGATTTTTTGGTATCTTTGTCATCAAATAAAAATTATTGTCATCTTTTGCGTGTTTTTGAGTCAAATTCATGTCAAGTCAAAGTGAGAAAAGATTTTAAAACTTGCTACCAACTCTTTCACTGGTACAAAGTAAGACAAAGGGTTGACGCACAAAGATAACGTTTCAAAGTAAAGTAAGGTACTTAGAATGATTGTAATCTGACAGTTTTGGAGTCGTAGAAAGATAAAAGGTGTATTGGAAGTTGAACTCAGAGGCATCACAAATGAGAGATATGATTCGAATCAAGAGTTTCAATAGTCAAAATCCAGGGTCAAAAGTACGACGATTCAATGAATATTTATCAAGAATTTGAAAGAAGTTGAGCATGTCAAGTGCAAGAGCAGTCACCTCAAAAGCCGAATGCCACAAGCCAACCATCCTTTTTAAAACTAACAAGTATTATTTGTATGAAACTAGAACAATTGCTACCTTCAAATCGAAGGCCTCAAAGCGCAAATATACAGGGGTGCAATTCCTCATTTCTGCAAATGCAAGAGGCAAAGTTGTTTTACAGGTTTGGTAATCACAATCATGATAAAAATCATCATCTTGCACCCTAAGAGATACATTCTCTAATTTGGGTCTTTTATGTCTCATGGCTAGGAGGTGCACTTCCTAATTTGAACCGATAATCCTAAAAGATGCATTTTAATAAGAATCTTTCACTTTTATTCTTAAGAGACAGACTTGTTGGTCTTAGCCATTCAATTTTATCCTTAAGATGTGCATTTGTTGATTAGAATCTTGATTCATCTTTGCATTATACATCATTGCAAGTAATTGTGATTGGGTTTGATGCCCGCAAAAGCTTTTGATGATAAATTGGGGCAAAAATTTTGTTTGTGTTTATGGGACTTTAATTTTTATGCTCAGGACGCTCCTAAAGAATAAAAATTTATTTTATGCTTAGGACCCTCCTAAAGAATGAAAATTTATTTTATGCCCAGGACCCTCCTGAAGAATAGGATGTTATTTTTCTATTTCACTATTTACTTTGAGTCCAGGAGCCCGCCTGACGAGCAGGGTGAAGAAAAAGGAAGTCTAGGAACCCGCCTGAAGAACATGGTGAAGAAAAAGAAAGTCAGGAGCCGGCCTGAAGAACAGAGTAAACAAAAAGGAAGTCCAGGAGCCCGCCTGAAGAACAGGGTGAAGAAAAAGGAAGTCCAGGAGCCCGCCTGAAAAACAGGGTAAAGAAAAAGTAATTCCAGGAGCCTACCTGAAGAACAGGGTGAAGAAAGAGTAAGTCCAGGAGCCCACTAAAAGAATAGAGTGAAGAAAAAGCAAGTCCAGGAGCCTGCCTGAAGAACAGGGTGAAGAAATAAGTAAGCCAGGAACCCGCCTGAAAAATATGGTGAATTTTCAAGTTCAAGTCATGAAGATTCAAATCAAGATTCTAGAGAAATTGAATCTTTCATTTGTATTTTTGATTTTTGATTTTTTTTAGTCATTTGGATGTAAGAAAAAAAATAGAAGTCATGAATCGAAAACTTGATGGAACCTCACTTGGCCTTTAACTCTTTTTGTCACCTTTTTACTTTTGAACTACACGTGATTTAATTCCCTTATAATCCAGGATATTTTGGTGATTCAAAAACAGGACTCAGTCATATTTTTCTTTTCTTTTCTTTTTATCCTCATTTTTAGAATAATCGGAGAGTCAAAAATCATCTCTTTATCTACTTCTTTGTATGAAAACTCTTCGAGATTTCACACAAAGAGGGACAAAATGTAGACACATGATTTTTTACCCCCTCCGCCCCCCCCCCCCCGAGTTTTAATCTATTTTTTGATATTAAATATTTATATTTTTGTCTGATATTTAGTTAAGCTTTTATTTCATTTTTAATAAGTTTAAGTTGATAAATAAAATTACATTTTTTAAAAAAATATTTTATTTTTTTATTGTTATGTTTATTTTTAAATAATACGAAAATTTCAAAAATATATATTTCGTCTTTAATTTTAATAAGTAATTTAACATTTTTTGTATTCTCTTAATTATATTATTTTAGGCTATTTATAAATTTTTATTATATTTTTTAAATATAAAAAAGGTCAATTAGTTATTATTATTATTTATTATTATTATTATTATTATATTTTATATTTTAATTTTAAAAATAAATTTTCAAATTCTCTTTATCTAATATTATAACTATTCCCTCAAATTCCTTTATTTAAGGAATTCCCTCACCCCCAGAAGGAAAAAAACTACGTAGATTTTCTATTCCTACAAACAACATAATAAAAAAGATCAGGAAAAGAGAGAAAAACAAAGAAGGAAAAGAGGAGGTTCCGTTTGAAGTTTCCAGTAACAATTTCATTGCTTCAGTATTCATTCTCATCAGGTTCTATTCAAACTTGTCCCACTTACACCATAAATTTAATTGCGAAAATATGAATGAAAAATGTTTAAGATATTTTTTTGTGCACGAAATATATATGATAATATAATTTTTTGTGTATGATATTTTGTTTAGAAAAATAGATGTGAATAATATATTTTAAGTTCAGAAACAGTGGATGTATTAGGGAAAGAAAATAGACATAGAAAATATATTTACAGAGTTTCACAATCACCCATACAGTTTTCTTCTTCATACTTTTCATGGTTACAGTAAATCAACACATACACGCACCAACACAGTACAAAAGTGAAAATAAATATAAAATAAAAAGATAGTAAAAATAGAGAGAAGAAAGAGATGTGCAAGCAGTAAAAACTAAGTGGAAAACAACGGTTTATTGTTTTGATTTTCTGGCGAAATTTCGATGGAAAAATAACATAACCACCATCGACGCCACTAATGGCAAAGCCGACGCCAGAAAACCCCGACACAGGCGAATTCCATTACCGCCTAATGGCCGGATCTATCTTTTTCGCCACTATTCCGGTGGTTATTCCGTCGTAAAATTGCAAAACTACTGGATCTTGCATCACCACAGGCCGGCGAACAATTCGGCTAAATCGCCGCTAGCCGTGCTACCCGTCCCTTTCTTCTCCTCTTCTTCCCGCTGGTGAGCCGCCGCCGCAAAACCCATGCCGGCAGTACTCCATCAAAATTTGCTCCGATTATAATCCCAATAACTAAAACATATAGAAGGGTACTATGTACTTTTGTCTTTTATTATCTCTTAATACTTTTATAATTCTTTTCTTTAAGTTTTATTATGTAGAGATTTTAATGATATTTAAATGGAGATAACAAAATAATATGATCTTTACATGGAGATAACAAAATAATCCTTCTTTAATTTGTTGTCAGTGCTTGTCTCTAAATCTTTTGTTTGTTTCTCCTAATTTAAGTTTATTGGTTTACGGAAATTCTAGGTTGACTAATATAGCATAATATGGTATGTTTGTTTATTATTACTGAGCTTAAATTAATAGAAAATAAATGGACTAGGTCTATGTTTAAAATTAGATGAGGGACATCCTTTATTTCATAATTTTGGAGTTGGGTTATTGTAAAACATAAATGAGTAGGCAAGAGTTGGAGTTTTTCGTATTTGAATTGTCTGATAATATATGAATAGAGCTTGTATTAAATAAAAGATAATAAAATTGGGGATTGTATCAAAATTAGAAATAATATAATTAGTTTTGAGTATTATTATTATTATTATTTTAATTTATTTGTCTTTATTAATAAATCTAGATGATTATTTTTGTTAAATTAACTAATCGCTTAATTAAATTTTGCTTAAGGTTAAGTAATATTTCAAGTAGGCACACCTTTTAGTGCTAGGTAAATTTTAGACGTGTTTAATATATTTGTCTCAATTAAGAATGTGACGTACGCATTTTTCTGAGACGTTTAAAATAATTTGAGAATGCAATATTGCACCTCGACAAAGATCGTTTGGAAACTAATTCTTACAAATTTAATACAAGAGGTATAGACAGATTTCTTGTTATAATAAAAATGAGCGAATCAAGGCCTTCAAACATAATTTATCAAATATTTTAAGTTAAGTATAAGTCGATAAAGCGACAGTGCTAAAACTACGGGACTCTAGGGCTGCCTCACACCTTTTCCTCGGTCAACATAATTTCTTACC
Organism: Capsicum annuum; assembly: GCF_002878395.1. Taxonomy (NCBI): domain Eukaryota; kingdom Viridiplantae; phylum Streptophyta; class Magnoliopsida; order Solanales; family Solanaceae; genus Capsicum; species Capsicum annuum. Next base: position 145,208,852 of record NC_061111.1, read on the forward strand.
TGGTCTTCTATTTTCGCAGACCAAACAAGAGTCATTTTCTTTTGATTAGGGATTCAAAAAGGTGACTACAAACACCATAACTCAATTCCAAGTGGCGACTCTGTAATTAAAATAATCTCTACTCAAAACCATCACTTTAATTGGAAAAATCCTTCGAATCGATGCCTCGGGTGAAAAAGGGGTGTGACAATGATTAAAAAAAAAAACTATCCAGCACGAAGACAAAACATACTAAGATTTCTCCGAGCTACACCAAAGTAAGGCCAAATTGGAGTTAGAAAGTACCAATTTTGTAGAGATAATTTAGTAATAGGGACTTGAAATATGGTGAGAGTTTTTGTTATTTTAGATACTAAGATCATAAAATAATTCATACTTACTCTGTTCCACATTCAGGTCACTTTCCAACTGTAGATTTAACTCCTCAAACAATTCCTCGATAAATTAGATTCAAAGTTTAGTGACCTCAACCTCTAAAAAATAAGATAGCAATGAGCAACATGTCATTCGCAACCAAATAATGGCTTACCCTCTTTAGCATCTGCAGACTCGGATGGAAGTCTCCCGTCTTCTTGGACCTTTCTCTGCAAAATCAAATCACAACTCACAGACACAAGCAAAAGAAAATTGGACTTATGCCATGCTCTTAATATTAGGTAATCCTACTGTGAAAATGGTCTTTGGCTTAAAGATTTTCCATTAGAATTTCGGATAAACAAACCAGATTACATATGGTGTTAATGAAGATTAGTTCAGAGAAAAGAAATGTAAAAAAACATGGTGAATCTGAAGAAAGAAAGAGGTTCATGGACTAAAGAGTGAAATTACAAGTGGATACAACTGCCCCCCCCCCCCCCCCCCCCACACAGTAAAACACGTACTACATATTCAGAAAAAATACATACACATGGTTGCAGTAAATCGATAGTACAATTAATATTTCTTTTAGTACAATAACATAATGCAGTGATAGTACTCTGCTTGTTGGCTTATAAGCAGTATATATATAGGAAAAAGTCATCGTTTTCACCTCAAACTATACACGAAAAGTCTAGGTCACACTCAAACTATCATAGTGACCTATTACACACCTATATTAAATAAAAGTGAAACTATTACGCTCCCCGCGACACCTATGCCCAAGTTAAATCAGTGGAGTGTACTCCACTCGCCCTGTGGTGATGCCACGTGTTTAATTTATTTTTTCTATTTAATTAACGGACCCTTAAATAAAACTAACCCGACCCAACTAATTTAATCCAATTCTAACCCGACCCAACCTAATTATTTCACCCGACCCGATCTATTCTGGTAGAATATGAATGGACAAAGTAAGAACTCAATCTAAAGAGCATCAATACAAACCAAAATTGAAACTTCATCTCTCTTTTCTTTTCATGTTTTTTTAGCAAATTTCAACCCGATAGAAGAGATAAATACCTAATTTTGTTGTGATTTTCATTATTGACAATTAAAAATTATTTCAAATTACGATTGTTACAAGTTGATTTCAACGGAGGTGGTACGAGCTAAGGGTTACAATCGTTTATCTAGTAGATCTAGGATCTAGTAGAGTTGATTTCAATTAAAAGGTTATCCTTTTTTGTTCCTAAATATAGTAGATCTAGGACCTGTTTTCGTTCCTAAATTTGATCCGAGATTTTTTGAATTAGGATTTTTTTTTCCATCTTTAATCTGTCTAAATTAATTTGTTTTAGTTTATTGATATGCTTAATATGTGATAATATAACCAGTGACATTTATAATTGTTCCATTTTACTTGTGATTTAAACTAGGATTTTTGAATTAGGGATTTTTGTTGTCTTTAATTTATCTTCAAAATTAATGTGTTATAGTTTTTTTATATTCTTAAATGTGTAATACTATGAGCTGTGAGGCTTATAATTGCTCCATATTTTAAATTTTTACTTGTCATTTGAACTAGGATTTTTGAGTTAGGTTTTTTTAATGTATCTTCAAAATTAATGTGTTGTAGCTTGTGTATATGGTTCAATATGTAATAATATGACCTGTGAGACTTGTAATTGTTGCATGAATACTAAAATTTTCTTATCGTGTACTTTGAGACTTGTATCTTTATTGTGTTTTTGTGATCAATGATTTCAGGTTTTTAAAAAGAGTTTTCAACTGATCACTTTGAGAATTTATCATGGTAGAGTTCTTAATAAGGGTAAAGTGAAGGGGAAAAAAGGAAAAAGATATGATGGTGGACAAGTTATTGAATTTTTAGATGTTGATGTAAATAGGTTGTCTTATTTTGAATTTAGGGATGTAAAGTATTTAGGATATGATCCGGGACAATGCTTTCTATATGTTAGACTGCCTAAGTGTTCTAGTTTAAAAGAAATTAGTTCAGATAAGGATACAATTGAGATTTCAAAGAAATTGGGTAATGAGAAAATTTTGAAAGTTTTTGTGTATCACATGGTTGTTGTCCCTGAGTTGGCCCCACCTTTTTTGGAATATGTAATTGATGGGGAAGGACATGTGGATGGGGAAAGTGTGTGTTTTTAATATAGACACTGAAAATGACATTGGGACTGTTGACTGAGCATCTAAAAATAGTGAAGATGCCCATCCTTTTGTCCAACCGGCTGCTCATAGTTCTTCTCCTTCTTTTGTCCAACCTACAACTCATAGTTCTTCTCCTCCTTTTATCCAACCTAATGATCATAGTTCTCCTCCTCCTCTTGATGCTCATGTCCCTTCTCCTGCTGCTCAAGTCTCTTCTCCTATAGCTGCTGCTACTAGTCCTTATGTAGATTATATCCCTTCTCCTGCTGCTTGATAATGTTTAAATTACATTCTTGAATTGGTGTAAGAGATTGTTGTCAATATAATAATCCAACTTAGGTTGGGGTCGAATTCACAAGGAGTGAAAGCATGGAATTCAAAACTCAAGAGTATTAATAGTCTACTAAAAGATGACCCGTAGTGTGAATAAACCAAGCATAAATGTTAAATGGGGGGTTTTAGTTTGAATGTGTTTATAAATGACAACTACTTCAATTTTAGTGCACTAGCTTGACGTTGAAGAATGCTAAGAGTGAATTCAATTGAGAATAAGCCTTGGGATTATGCAATTATAGGTGTGGGATCATGCATGGGTATTTGGCCATTTATTCAACTTTATCTAAAAATCATGGGTAGGCTAGATGTTAGTGTATTAGTGTCAATCTTTCAATTACAACACCAAATTTCACATATGGGTTCTTTCGAACACCTCACAAGTGTGACAATTCTCCATATCTATTGCCTCAATTGACATCCTATGTCTAAGAGATATCATTAAATGAAATGAACCAAGTTATTGATTTCATTTATTCCTCACTCATGTCCTCTCTTTTAAGAATGACATGGGTTCTAGGGTGGTTGGAGTTTGCAACCCCCAACTCTCAATTAATTCCTGAAATAAATGCAATACCCATCACAACTAACTAATTAGAATAATAATTAGCTAAAACCCATGAACTACCACTACCTGAGCAAGCATAACCCCAAAATAAAAATTTATCTACTCATAGATAAAAGGGATAAAAATATACCAAAGTTATCATTAACCTCATCCATGAGAGATAGAGACAATGTAATTCCACACTAAGGGTTTCAATAATTCTTTAAAGGAAAATCACTACCATTTATTTTTCATTCAAGCTTAGTACAAAATTCTCAAAAGATGAAAAGCTAAGTTCTAAAAAAGAAGAGAGAAGCTAAGAGCTAAAAGGGAGGCTATCTTGCTAAGAGATGAAAACTAGGTCTTGAAAACTGAGCTAAAAAACCCTTTTAAACTCCACTCTACATTTGATGAAAATTACAAAACTGTCACCTTATTCTTGATCTGCTTGAGCGGATCCAAAGCGGATGAAGAGCAAATGGCTAGCAGTTCCAAAGTAGATGTGAAGCAGATGCAAAGCGGATAACTCATTTCCTTCATATTTGGCCTCTTAATAACTTGAATAACTTGCCCAGTCTTCTCTTTTTACTTTTACCTACATAAATGGGCATTAAGTAAGACAGTACCATCAAATCAATGGAAAATCATGATAATTTAGGCTTAAAAGGTGCTAGCAAGTCATCAAATTAACGACTTATCACTGTTCATATCTCTTTTCCTATAGTTGTTGCTACTAGTCTTCATGTAGATCATGTCTCTTCTCCTGCTGCTCATGTCTCTTCTTCTATAGCTGCTGCTACTAGTCCTTATGTAGACCATGTCTCTTCTCCTACTGCACCTTCTAATGTTGCTCCTAGTAGTTCTACTGCTGCTCCTACTAGTTCTACTGTTGCACCTTCTGAATTTATTATAGTTTTAGATGAAGAAGTTATTGATGGAGGTAGAGATTGAGAGTAATATGGATGAAGATCTAAGAGGTATTAGGGAAGAAAAGAGGAAAATAAAAAATTAAAAAAAATAAAAAGAGACCAGTAATTCCTGAATATGTTAAGTTAGGAATTGGAAGAAAGGAATCAGATACTGCCTATGATGAATCCATAATTGGTGATAAAAATAGCTTGGAAGGTAAGTTAGTTGGTGATAAACCTTTTTACCCATCAGATAACGATGCCAGCTTTGAAAAAGATTCAGAAGATGTAACTGATGAAGAAGATGAAGTTGAACAGGATGAATATAAAGATAAGGCTAGAAGGAAGAAAAAAGCTAATAGAGTTGTATATGGTTCAGACTGTCAGAAAGTTAGAAAGTTATGTGCGAATTAGGACTAGTTTTTGAAAGTTTTAATGAATTTAGAGTTGTTGTTACTAAATATGTTGTTGCTAAATATGTTGCAATTGGAAAATGTGTTAATGAACCTACAAAGATAAAGGTTAGGGGAACAACTGGTTGTCTATGACTTCTTTATGGTAGCATTGATTCCAGGTCCATGAACTTTATTGTGAAGACCAACAATCCATTTCATAAGTGTGATCCTACCAATAGAAAAAAACTTTGTAATACCAAGTTCTTAGCTAGCCACTTCAATGAGAGGATAAAGGAACAATCAGATATTAGAATATTTGAGTTTCAGTTGCTTATTAAGAAGGAGTTGGATTTACATGTTGGAAGAACAGTGTGTATGGGAGCAGAAATAAGGTCACTGCAAAAATGATGGGTGATTATAATCTGGAATTTGAAAGATTTTTAGAATATAGATATGATTTGTTAAGATCAAATCTAGGTAGTACATGTGTAGTAAAGCTTCATGATGAAATATTTAAATATGGTAGAAAAATGTTTCAAGGATTCTACATATGTTTTTGATGCAACAAAGAAGTCTTTTCTATCTGGTTGAAGAAAGTGCATTGATTTGGATGGATATTTTTTAAAAGGAGTGATAAAAGGACAGTTACTAATTGTTGTGTGTAAAGATGGTAACAATCAAATATTGCCACTGGCATAGGCATTGATTGAGATTAAAAATAAGTCCACTTGGTGTTGGTTTATTGGGTTTGTAAAATAAGATCTTCATCTGGGAGATGGAATAGATTTGACAGTAATAACAGACATGCAAAAGGTAAGAAATTATTGTTTCTGCTTCTGTTTTTGTTTTTGTTCCTGTTTATAAAAATTGTTGTAATTGTTTCTGTTTTTCTTATAAGGATTAGAAATTATTGTAACTGAATTTTTACCAAATGTTGAACATAGAATGTATTCAAGGTATGTCCTTGCAAACTGATAAAAAAAATGCTATATATAGAGGTATTGAGAAGAAAAATATTTTTGAAGGTATGGAAGATCTACCTTTGAGGTTGAGCTTAGGGACAACATTAGGTATATAAAGATGTTTGGTGGGGGGAGAAATACTAGATAAGTTGATGTATTTTAATCTAGAGAGATGGAGCAAGGTTTACTTTAGCTTTGGAACAAAGTGTGATATTGTTGACAATAACATGACAGAATGTTTTATTGCCTGGATATTAAGAGCTAGGCACCAGACAATAATTACAATATTAGAAAGAGATAAGGATAAAAATAATGAAAAGAGTGGGACAAATAAGAAATTTTTGTGACACTTAGATCAGTGACATTTCTCCAATGGCTATGAAAGTACTAAATGATAATACAACAAGGTCTATGAAGTACAACATAGAATGAAATTCTGATACAGGGTATGAGGTCTTTGATAGAGGATATAGGCATATTATGGATCTTCCTACACAATATTATAGTTGTAGAGCATGGATGTTGAAGGGTATACCCTGGCTGCTCTTCACCACAAAAAATTAGAACCAGTAAACTACATCTCTCACTAGTACAATTGAGAAACTTACATGAACACATACAGTTTCTTTATTCAACCAGTTTTGAATATGAATATGTGTCCAGAACCATAGAATATCTCTGTTATGCCACCTCCTGTTAGAAAGATTTCAGGTAGGCCTGGAAAGAATAGGAAGAAAGAAAAAGGTAAAACCAAAAAAAAACTAAAAAGTTGTTCAAGAGAGGAATTGAGATGTCATGCAGCACTTGCCATAGCAAGGGTCACAATAAAAGAAAATGTCCAACAGGTGCAGCTGTTGCTGGCACTAATGCAAATTCTGACCGAAGTTTATCTGCTGGTACAGTTCCAAGTTTATCAACTGATGTAGCACCTACTGTTGGAAAAGGGAGAGATTCAACTGGAAGAGGAAGGGGTAGACCAAAGGATTCTACAGAAAAGGTATTTTATTTAATATGTGTGTTGTAAACTAATTATGCTTCCCTTATTCTTAATATCTTCTTTTCTTTCTTTTTAGTGTGTTTGTAGACCAAGAATGATTGGAATATCTCTATAAGAAGTTGGTGTAGACTGATAGTTTCCTTTGTATAAATATTGACAGTTGTGACTGCATTTAAGACTATTTTTTTGATAGTTCACTGATGTTGGTAGCTGTGAGTGCTTTAAGAATAATTTATTAGTGGAAGCTTTGACTGCATTTTGTAACTGCAATATTTTTAACAGTTGTGATCTTTTTGTAAATTTTTTGACAACAAGACGTAAATGCACTCATTTTTATTAATGATTAAGCAGTTGTAAGTTTATTGTTGCTGAAATTTGTGTTTATGCTTATGCAGCAGCCGTGACTGCATTTATTATTGTTTGGTTCTTTATGTGTGGTTGTGCCTATATGGGTTGGTTAGTTGTGCCTTAGTGTTGTGATGTTGTATACAAATTGCAACAAAAACAACTACAAAAAATAAAGCCAAAACTGTCAAGTTCAACCTTGTAATTTCATTACACAAAATAATTTTATTACACAACCTGACAGTTTTATCCAAGGTAACACCTTAAAATTGTTACAATTTCAACCCCTTACAACATATCAAAAACAAAGCAAATTAACAGTGTAGGGCAGCTTTCTTGGAGCTCCTTTCAAGTATATGAATTGAAATAGAAAACTAACACCTAATATACATACACAAATGAGAGTAGTCCAAAGTTGTTTCTCCCTTTTTTTGGACTTAGCCAACTTGATCTTCTATTTCTTCTCATTTGCCTTCATCATCTTCAAATCATCCTAAAAATTGTCCATTTGCAACTCTATTTTGTGCATGTCTATTTTGCTCTCCACAGATTTAGTTGTCCTTGTAGTCTTGTCACCAACTATTTTGTATTCATAAATTGCATTATTTGCAGAACATTCAACTCTTTCCTCAAGCTCCCCAATTCTTTCCAACAATTTAGGAATAACAAATTTGGATCTTTGATCAATAGAATCATCCTTCCAAAGCAAGAAATCGCATGATCTAGCATTCTAAAATGAAAGCAATTAGATTCGTATACACTATTCAAGATCAATCTTTGAATAAAAACTCACTTACCCCATAGTAAGGACAACTCCAATATCGTTCGAATTTCTCGAGGTCCATGAAGTCATCAAAGGCAAAAGATGTTCATCTTTGCATCGAACCTCGTCCAACTCATGATCTTCTTCTTGCTTACAAAGTCTACTCAAACTTATCTTAGCCATTAAAGTACCTTGATTAAGAAAACAAGCTTTAAGAGAGGTTGAACAAACACTTGAGGGAAAAAACATTTATCAAAATTTCAACAAAATTGAGACAAAAGAACTATATTTTCTCGCAATATATCAAGAAATCGAACGATTAAAAGATTTAGTTACCAATTCTTCAAGCAAATGATCTTGAATTTTGATTTTGGATGACAAATCTGAGAATTAGGGTTCTTTAGTTTGGAGCCCCAAATTGACTTAAATGGAGGATATTGTTGAATCTATCCATTGGGAATTATAAGTTATTATTTTTTAATGTTTTTAAATATTTATTTTTGAGTTTCAAAAGGCTAGACGTGCCTATATTGAGTGTAAGAAATGCGCCTTGGCATGGGTGTCGTGGGGAGGTTATAATTTCACTTTTATATAGTATAAGTATGTAATAGGTCACTATGATAGTTTGGGCGCGACCTAGACTTTTCTTGTACAGTTTGAGGTGAAAACGATGACTTTTCCCTATATATATACAACTAATATCTCTTTTAGTACAACAACATAATGTAGTGATAGTACTCTGCTTGTTGGTTTATAAACTATAGTAAAATGTTTCTTTTTAGTATTTTCGTTGGAATTAAATTTAAGGAAAAGCCAAATGCATATGCGTGTTAAATATTCCACATCGAAAAAGGGGACAATCCTCCTCTCATGAGCTAGGTTTTGAGGTTGATTTAGGTCCAAGATCTATTTTTAACATGATATTAGAGTCAGACCCATCCCAAATCTTAGTTCACCAATGTTGAGCCCCTATGTTATATTGTCCACGCTCCTATTAACGAGGCCTAAAGCGTGCAAGGGAGTGTTAAGTATCTCACATCTAAAAAGGGATAGGTAATTGATAACCTTATATGGGCTTGGACAATCCTTCCCCCATGAGCTAGCTTTTGAGGTTGAGTTAGACCCAAGATCCCTTCTTTACAATGTGGCCTCCTCTTAAACTTGTTGGATTATTTTTTATTTTGGCATTATTTTTGTTAGACATTCAAAAATTCATAAATATTTACCTATTAAACACATCATGCAAATATAACACAAAGGTGATACACACTCGACGTTGCGCGTGTGAACATCCTTATTACTCATATAAATATATTAAAGTTAAAATTTGGGTGAGTTTCCATGCTTGCCTTTGGGATATTAGTCCACTGAGGTCTAAGTAAAGTAGTAGGGAAACCTATGTACACAGATAAGATTACTGCAGATTTAAATAGAATATCATATGCTAGAGTGTTAGTTGAGGCTGATATGTCTCATCCATTGTCGGATAGTATTGAAATACACACTCCAAACTAGAGTGTTTCACCATGCTATAGATTATGATTGAAAGCCCAGGTATTGCACTGATTGTATGAGGTTTGGCCATGCGAAAACTGACTATTGGAAGAAGAAGATTAGAGAAAATACACAAGAGGAAGAGGTGTAGACTAAGGATTTATCGAAGAAGAAGAAGAGAAACACGAAGAAGAAGAAAGTAATTGTGCAGCAATAGTGCCCGAAAGAGAAAGATGTTAGTGTTCCTACTTAGATGCAGGAGGGTGTAACCAAAGCTCAATATCCCTTGGTGGATGAAAGTAAAGTAGAAACACATGCTAGCACTAACCCAAAAATATTTGCAGAAGCTAACCTGCCTCTTTCGAATAGGTATTCCCCATTTGATAGACTTCCTTCTGGAACTATTAGAGAGTTAGGTAATACTAGTCCTTATCAACCTACATGAGAGTCTGCACATGGAGGATTAAGAGGGCTGAATAAGCCCTTATAATAGAAAAAACTGATACTCTTTCTGAAGAAGTGTGAGGTGGATCTAATGATTTGTATAGAAATTAAGGTAAATACGTGGAATGCTCAAACAGTACGGCTTAAAGTTGCTGGGAACTGGAGATATTCATGTAATTACACAATAGATGCTCTAAATGGGAGAGTTTGGATACTATGGACAGAGTATCTTAAAGTGCAGATTTTAGCTGTGGATAACCAATTCATCCATTGTGTAGTCCAGAACCCTTAATATCAAGTTAATTTTAATTCCACTATAGTTTATGCTCGAAATGGACCTAATAAAAGATAGATATGGTAGAATAATCTTGAAAAAATTGGTGCACAAGTTCAGTCTACATGGCTTATCTTTGGAGACTTTAACAATGTATTGTCAACAGAGGATAGAATTGGGCCTTTTGTTGCACAGACTGAAGTGCAAAAATATAGAGAAATGCTAGACAAGCTTCAACCCACTCCTTTGAAAAGCATCGGTAGTCAATATTCTTGGTGCAATAAGCATCACGATTCCAGTAGAGTTCATGGTAGAATTGATTAGGCCTTGGGGAACTTTGCATGGTTGCAATACTATGGTCACATAAAAGCTGAATATTTAATTCTAGGGGTGTCAGATCATTCCCTAATTCTTATCAAGATTTTTGTATGTCCCTAACAACTCAATTTTTACCCCAAATATTTTAAATTATTTAACTATGTGATGCAGCATCCTGAGTATGACAGACTTGTCAAAGAGTCATGGAAGCAATATGTTGGTGGGACTGAGATGTCCAAGGTGTGGCAGGAGCTGAAGCTAGTCAAACAAAACTTGAAGGGACTCAAAAATTATATGACCTCATACCCACAAAAACTCCATTAAGCTAGAATACAACTGAAAATGATCAACACCAGGTCAGCAGGGTAACTGTTGAATCAACAACTCATTAGTCAGGAAAAACAGTCTTCCAAAAATAGAAAGATGGAGCAACGTGGAGGAACAAGTGTTCAGGCAGAAGTCAAGAGCTTAGTGATACATTGTAATGATTGAAATACAAGATACTTCTATTCCCAAATAAAGATGAGAACTAGTCAGGACTTCATAACTTCAGCATTCTCAAATACAAATCATAAGATTACTTACCCAACACTTGCGGCGAAGGAATTCATTAATTTTTGTATAAATTTTAAGGGGGCACCTGAACCTCTACACCCATGCCCTGACCCTGTGGTGATTAAGAAGGGTGCTTGTTTGAATCCTGTGCAGAAATTAGAGTTAAGTGCTGAGATATCAAAGGCTGAAATCCTAGATGCTGTGAAGAATATGCCCCTAGATAAAGCACCAAGAGTTGATGGGTTTCCTACTGAATTTTTTACCAAATATTGGGATGTAGTTAAGGATGACGCATATAAGGCTATTTCAAGATTTTTTAAAATATGCATGCTTGAAATTGTATGACTATTACTTTGATTCCTAAAGTCCAAGGGCTACCTCAGGTGAAGGATCTCAGACCTTTAGCATACTGCCCTACCTTGTATACAATAGTCACAAAACTTCTGACAAAGTGATTGTAGTTGGTGACTTGGTAGGAGGCTCTCAAACTACTTTCATTCAAGAGAGATGCATTATAGATAATATTCTCTATACACATAAACTATTCAAAGGATATACTAAAAAGGGGATGAGTCTTAAGATATGTGATTAGGCTATATTAAAGGATCTCTACCCTTCAAATATCTAGGAGGTCCTCTGCCAGCAAAGAAGTTATCCATTGCCTAATGTTGGCCTTTGGTGGAAAAAATTACTGATGTCGCTCAAACTGCACCTCCAATTGAAGGATAAAGCGGTCGCTATCAAATATAGTAATCCAACTAGGTTGGAGCCGATCCCACAGAAAATATGTCAGAAATTTTCCTTGAAATTATTGAAATAACCAGGTAGTACCGAAAGTAAATTGGGGGTGGGGGGTGGATTTGCTAAAATAGTAAAAAATAACAAGAACTAGATGCTTTTGGTTGTAAACAATCTAAAATGAACACTAGGCTTGTGGTCCTCCTGGATTCTCAACTAAGTATATTTATCATGCATTGTCGAACTATTTCAATACCTTGCATGCAGAATCTGATAAGTTATGTACTATCAACTATCTTGTCGACTCATTGATGGATTTCAACCTTTATATTTTGTGTCACAGGGTGTCGCCTTGCTAACCCTTATCATGGATCTCAATTAACTATTATCTTTTGAGTCTCAAGTTATTAGATGAAAGATAATTGTCTTAAGTAGATAGTGTAGGTAAGCTTATTTCAACAATTAACTCCATATTACTGTTGTGATCTCATTTTCCAAATCTCTACCTCCCAATTAGGCTTGTAGTGAATACATGCAGGTTTCTAACGTTGGCCACTATTAAGAAATCAATAATAACGAAGAAAACCACAATACATGCAAGAATTTTATCTAGAATGACTTGGCACTTCCTTCACTTTGTTAATCTGTCAGAGTTCCCACAACCCTAGCTAAGGGAATTAGCCGCTCATAGTTACAAGATAATTCATAGAATTCACAGGCAAAATTACAGAATAAGTCTCACAATAATGAAAGAAGAAAACCCAAAGTCATAAATTGAAAAACAAACCAAGAACAATAAGATCCCAAGATACAAGTCAATCTTAGAATCAAAAGATGTTTGTGAATAATGTAAACTCAGCCCCAAAGGACCTATCTCTGGACCTATTCGCACACTTAGCTAAACAACTTCTAAAGGGTATTTATATACTATAAGGAAATCCAAGAATTCAAATCCTAAACAAAAAAGGAAAACTTGACTAAACATACATAATAATGTTTAAAAATATCATAGGAGTATATGTAGGAGACATGGAAATCCTAAGAAATCAAGTCAAAACGATCCGGGAAAATTCCATCGGCGGTCACCTACGGGCCAGAGATGGCACCTACGCCCCTTAGGTTGGTGGCTGTAGGTAATCCTTAAATTTTGGCCTCTATAATTTTGGTTTTTGACACCTATGGATTCACCTACACACAATAGGTTGTACTTACGGGGCATAGGTGCCAAAGTATGTAACAGTTTTTGGATTTTCATCCCATTTTCTTCCAGTTAGCTTTCAACACCCAATTTCCTACAAAATCACTCCAGAAATACATAAAATCCAATAAAATAGCCTTACATACATGCATATTCTCCAAGTTTAAGCATTGTAAGTTCTATGAATACTTGACACATCAAGACCCTCAACTTAAACGTTGTATGTCCTCAGGAAACAAATAATAATAAAATTGTAATACCCCGTACTTCTACCTAGCATAAAATCATCTCAAAAATATTAAGGACTTACTTTAAAGGATGAATCCATTTTTATACATGTGGAATTTTCAATATTTTGACTTTTTATCATGTGGAAAATTGAATAAGCTATCCTTCGATACCAAATTCGTCCAATTCAACACCCGGTCGAAGAGTTAGAGCTTTTTTAGTGAGGCAGTGTATCACCTGAACCACCAGCATGTCATGGAGCCAGCTTAAATGGTAATTGTCAATTCTAGTGTTGCTCCGAGATAGTGGCGCATCGCGCCAAACTTTCAGGTCACAAACAAAGTGGCAACGCGATAGCTCCGCGTCGCGCCACTATACAGATTCCCAATTGTCCAGTTTCCAGTGAGCTGGCGCGATTTCACCACGTAGCGCCACTATGTAAAATTAGGATTTTTCAGGTCCCATCATTTAATTTTAGGGGCTGTTTCGTAAATTCCCAAAACCCCAAATCAACCTATACAACATTAAACCCTTAAAAGACCTATATCTCATTGTTTACCCACATCTCTCAAGAAATAAATCACTTTCTCTCAAGAGGTAAAAACCCTAGCTCAAGAAATTAAGACTCAAACTGAAGAATCTCTCAGTCAATCTTCATAGAATCAAGAACTAAGGTATGCACAATGTTCATCCATGGAGCCCAAGAATCAAGTTTTAAATCTTGTATTGTGAATATGTTATTGTGGGTTGATTACGTTCATGTGATTATGGTTGTATGATTCCCAAGTTGGAATCTTGATGTGTTGTTCATGAACCTATGCTAGTATGTGGTCTGAAACATGTGAAATTGAGTTGAAATATGGAGTTTTGTTGTATTAATTTGATGGTCATGCCTATGCCCTAAGTCATGCATCCTAAGTGTTTGATAAAATGCCTAAGAGAATAGAAATTATGCATTATAGTTTAATTGTGACCCAAGTGATAAATACATGCTTTACCCTATGACCAAGAATGAGTTCCATGATATTGTGTGCATTATGAATGGTTGAGAGAATGTCCATGAGATTAGGTTGATGAAAGTATGGCATGTTTATATGCAATTCCATTCATGTACAAGCTAATGCATGTTAAGTGTTTGATGAAATGTCTTAGTCAATGAATTATGGATATATATAGCCATTGTTATGCTTTCAAGCTTGTGCCATGATTTACTTTCATGCTATCAAGTTCTGGGGGTACATGTACCCGATAATTTAGCTGTGTGCCTAGAGCCAGTATCGTTTTCACGATACTCTCAGTCAAGCCATGATCATTAGAATTCAGTCAGTCATGTGACTCAGGAAAACTCAGTAAACTCAGTATCAGTCCAGTCCCATTCAGTAGTCTAAGTAATCTTAGGAATCTCAGTGATCTCAGTCAGTCATCACATCTCAGTAGTATTCAGTTCAGACCTTAGTAAACTCAGTCAGCTAGCAGAATTCAGTAGCATTCTGTCAGTTAACAAAATTCAGTAGTATTTTGTTAGTCAATAAAAATCCAGTGAACTCAGTTCAATCTAGTTAATTAGTAAAATCAGTAACAGATCAGTCCATCCTAGTATGAACTAGGAAATCAGTTCTGTGTCTATTCAGTTGGGAGTAGGATTCAACACCGAGTGAACCCAGGGATGAGTACACACACTGTCAGCCAGTAGAGAGTGCGATCCTTAATAGCAATCCCTACGTTCCAGAACTACGTAGCCAGTGTAGGTTGAGATGTACCTCTACGAGTCTAGGGACTATACATTTCATTTGAGTTTTTCTTACAGGAGGGGTTGACGGAAGAGCTCCCTATCAGAGAGGGTTTACTCACTGCTTGTCTTTACCCATGGCATGGTATTGACACCCTTCCAGTTGGGGTTACAGGTTGGACCCCACCAGTTCAGTTTCGAGGCATGTCGGTTAGATGATTTTCTTCCACAGTCTCAATTTCAGATCCAGTCTCAGTAATAGAACTCAGTTCAGTTCTACATATTTCAGGACTGTCAGATACAATCACTTAGCTCAGTACAAAACTCAGCTAAATCCATCAGAATCAGGACTGTCAGACACAGTCACCCAGTTAATAGTATATTAATTATACAAAATTCATGTTACCAGTATTTAGATTTCAGGATGTCAAATACAGTCAATCAGACCATTCTTCATAATTAAAACTGTCAGAAACAATCATTCTTTTATTAGTAATATAACATCAGTTCCTCAGTACTCAATAGACTCAGTCATTCAGTATCCAGTATTAGTACTCAGATATCAGTAAATCCACGTTATTAGAATTCATGTGTCAGTGTTATCATGATCTCAGTTACAGTTACGTATTCATGCGTGTATTCTCACGTTCATGTTATTCAGCCTGTTAGTATTGTTCATGCATATGAACCATTGCATTATCCTACCTCACTTGCATACTAGTACATTCAACGTACTGACGCATTTGCGCTATGGTGTTTTATACCATAGGTTTAGAAGCATGAGCTCTCGAGTATCCTTAGTAGATCAGACGTTCAGCAGCCAGACTAGCAGTGAGTCCTCATCATTCGAGGATAGCATGATTATTTTATTACTTTATTATTTCAGTAGTTTAGAGTTAGTTGGGGACATGTCCCATCAACTCCATAGATTTCAGACAGTTTAAAGACTTTTCGACTACAACATGTTTCAGACAGTTTATTTCAATTTTGGGAATTGTTATACCCCATTACAGACATTATTTTATATTCAGTATTAGTTTAGTTTTGAACCTTATGGCCTTACAACTTATATTCCACATATTTACAGTATATTACTCAGTGCTCAGTTATAGATATCAGTCATGGGTTAGCTTGTGGTCCTTCAGGGTCATGAGCACTGTGTAACATTTCGGGTACCAGATTTGGGGTGTTACAAACTTGGTATCAGAGCCTAAGGTTCAACAGTGTCCTAGGAAGTCTGAAAAACCACATCTAGTAGAGTCTTGTGCATGTGCACCACACTTATATGCAGGAGGTTATGAGATATTTTAGGAATAATTTCCCTTCTTTCAATATTCATGTCACGCCAATGAGCATAAGATTGAATTTTTCTCTCAGTCTAATCTGTTCTCCCTTTCTTTTACAGAACACGCCTCCCAAAGGGACTAACGAAAGGAGAACAGGAAATTAGTCAGCACCTCAGCCCGTTCAGGCAGATCCCCTGGAAGAACATGTTTCCCATGCAGAATTTAGGACTGCATTCACTACTCTAGCCAATTCAGTCACAACTTAGAATGAACTACTAGTTGCTGTTCCAGCTAACCTAGTGGCCAATTCAGCTGCAGCTAGGATTCGGGACTTCACTCAAATGAATCCTTCTCTATTCTCAGGTTCTAAGTCTGAAGAGAATCCACAGGAGTTCCTCGATCAATTTTAGAAAGTCACAGATATCTTGGGAGTGACTTCCAGGAAGAGTACAGAGTTAACTGCCTATCAACTACAAGTTGTAGCCCATACATGGTTTAAATAGTGGAAAAAAGATAGGGGTACAGATGTAGAGCCCATAGGATGGGAA
>NC_061111.1:145228448-145240693 GCF_002878395.1 Capsicum annuum
CGAAATACGTTTTCTTTTATGTGATTGATTAACATTATTAAGTTTCATTTTTTGTAGCATATCATGGGAAACACCAAATACAAATAAATCATGTATTCTAGGAGCAGAATAATAAAATGCTTATTAAACTTAATAATTGCACAATTATTAGTAAAATAAACATTGTAACCAGCATTCATTATTATTGAAACTGAAAGTAAATTCCTTCTTATAGAAGGTACGTAAAGAACATTATCCAGTCTTAAAACTCTAGAACTACTAAACGAAATAGAAATATGTCCTATAGCTAAGGCTAGTGCTGGTTCCCCATTTGCTTGAAACATGTTTATTTCATTTTCACTTAGGCATCGTTTTTCCTGAAACCCCTGCAAAGATATGCGAATATGATTAGTGGCTCCCGAATCTATAGCCCAAAATTGGGTAGAAACAACTGCTAAAAATGTTTCAACGGCATATGAAAAAGATGTACCTTATTTCTGTATCTTAGCTATGTAGCCGGGACACTGTTTCTTATAATGACCAGGTTACTTGCAATAATAGCATTTGCCCTTAGGCTTAGGCACACCACCATTAGCACCTGAAACCTTATGAGGCTTCTTCTTCTTTTTATTTTTGCCTTTTATCTTAGAAGTCGAAGATGAAGGTTTGTTAACCATCAATGCCGCAGGAGGAGCTTGTTGCTTAATGATAGATTCTGCCGCTTACAGCTCATTCAACAGTTTCATAAGAGATAAGTCCATCTTATTCATGTTATAATTCAAGCAAAACTGCTGAAAACTATCTGAAAGAGTCTGTAGGACCATCTCAACCTGAGACTCCTTATCAATAACCGCACCAAGAATTTCCAGCTCGTTCAATAGACTCATTATTTTAAGAACATGTTCCCTTATCGAAGTTACTTCAACCATTTTTGTGGTCAAAAGAGCTTTCATGGACATCTGCTTTATCGGACGATTTTGCTCTCCGAACATCTCTTTGAGAGATTCAAGCATATTGTAAGCAGTAGTCATGGACTGATATTGATGCTGCAACACATTTTTCATAGAGGCAAGAATGTAGCATCTTGCCATCTCGTCAGCCATAAGCCACTTATCGTAGGCTTTAATCTCATCATCAGTGGGTTCATTCGACTTAACAGGATATTCTTCAACTAGCACAAATTTAAAGCCCTCAGTAGTAAGAATAATATCAAAATTACGTTTTCAGTCCACATAGTTAGGACCTTCTAATAGAAGTTAAGGGATTGAATGAAGACATGGTTAATCTGTTATATAATCAAATTAAAAATAGATCATTAGACATGTTGTAGAATAATAAAATTCTTCAAAGACATTACACATATAACAATGCACATAAACCGTCAGAAGCGTTAGGGAAACTGAACCATTTAAGCAAATATACATGTAATGTCAGATATTTTATTTCTTAAATGAAACAAAACCAACTAAGTTAGGGAGTCAACTGTTGATTTAAGTTAGATAAATATCACATTTCATAAGTCTCTGTACCATTGAACCAATATGTAACTTAGTTGGAAAGTTAATACAAGTCATCA
This sequence comes from Capsicum annuum, assembly GCF_002878395.1. Lineage (NCBI taxonomy): Eukaryota > Viridiplantae > Streptophyta > Magnoliopsida > Solanales > Solanaceae > Capsicum > Capsicum annuum. The sequence continues at coordinate 145,230,004 of NC_061111.1, forward strand.
AAAACAAGAGACTATAAAACAATAATTACAATATACAAGTTTATCCGATGGGAAAGATGACCGATGTCAACATGTAAACCCACATTATGTGCTATTATTAACCACTGAAAATCATAAGGAATGATCCCTATCACCACTGGTTGCAAAAAATATTTTTTTTAGAATTTTTAATTTTTCTGAAAACATAAAAACTCCCAAAAACGACCCCTAATGGGCAAAAAATAGTCTTGATCATAGTTTACTGTGTGTATTTTTCAGTGGGTTATTTTCAATAAACGTACCAAATTTCAGGTCATTCGAAGTTCGTCAAAAAACTGAAAACTCCAAAACCATTCAAATTGGCAATTATTAACCAAGCTGTTGCGAGGGACGGCAGAGCTTCCTGCACTGCTTGACCTTACTACTACTATTTATACAGTGAGTAATGACTATAGTTGGCCGTAATTGAGACTCATCATCATTTTGCACTTAATCTACAAAACTAATTTTCACAAAACTATGCAAAATTTATTTTATGCTTTCTTGATGATAAACTTAAATTCTGTTAGAATCAATAACATCATAAAAAACATGAAAAACAACCAGCAACAACATAATTTATACAATTATTATCTGAAATATATTAAACAAATCATGTAATTTCTTTTACATTATCTAGCATATGTAAGAAGACTACTAATACCAATTGTTAGAACATTCACAATGAAAGCAACAATTCTACAGGAGCAATAACTTACATAATATCTAGATAACATAATAAAAATGAAAATCAGAAAACTTACCTCTTGAAGCTTTCACTCAGTTCGTTCAACACCTTGTTTGTCAGGTTTGTTGCCTTCTACTGCTTCCTAATTAACTTTTTTAATCAATACTTGTGTGGATAAGTGACTTATTTTTACTGGAAAAGGATTATCTTACTTTACTGAAAAAGACTCCCCTATTTATTCCAATCTTCCATTGAAGAAGGAAAGAGAAAAGATAAACGTTTTTTAAGCCATTATCTCAACCTTAATGGCACTAAATGGGTAAAAAAAAAAAATCTTAATTAGACCTATTAAGGGAAAAATATTTTCATCCCTTTTAATGGTATTAAAAAAAACCCTGTTTAATGATATTAAAGACCCTTTATTTATAAGACTAGTAATATTATTTCATCTAAAAATAATTCTTTTCCTTTCCAAAATTGATTAGTTAATCAAGCATAGTAGGGACCGCAGATTTATTAACTGAGGCTTTCAATTATGATATTAACTCGGTGATGAAAGAATCATCATATCATAATAAATTATACATTATTTCACTAAAAATCTGTAATTGCAATTCTCGATTTAATTTCAAAATCTACCATTACATCTTATTTAACTCCCTATGTTAGAATTACCAACATCAATCAATTAAATTAAATTCTCTGAAAAATTTAACTCGTTGATTAATTTAATCCTTTATTTATAGTGCTTAACTTATTTCACATGATGGATACAAAATCCACCTGCAGGATTTTCATGTGAAAACTTATAAGCAACCATAAAGGGGTGTCTTCTATCTCAAGTCTGAGACATGATTCTATCAACTACTTAATATTTCACTAAGTGATTCGTCATCATCCAACCTATCAAGAATATGTTGACTCACAAAAGAGTCTCACCTTTTAATAGATTAAAACGATAAAACAAACCACATAGATCATAATAATTATATCAAGATTAAGAGTATAAGTACATGTAATGGACCAGAGAAATCATTTATTAATATTCAGAACATAAACGAATATCTCTAATTGGTCCATTCAATACATACGAAATGTACTAGAACAAAAAGTCGGAATATTACCACTCCCATAACTAAGATAAAATTATATTTAATCTTGTGCTACAATTATCAAGATGTTTGTCCTACCTCATCTTTGATTGTGAACGTTAATTTATTACTTATAAGAATTGACAATTTTAATCTTCGGTGCATGATTTAAAATACTCCATACACAAAATTATCTACTATACAAGTAAAGGACACACATGTTAATGCAATGATCTATTCAAATAAATATTTTGTTAATATAATAAATAGTCTTTACATGGGATGAAAATATAATACTATAACACAAATTACATGGTTAATAGTATATCCTAATACTATGGGTGTAGGTGCCAAAGTAAGTAGTCATTTTTTGTCTTTTCGTTCCGTTTTCTTCCGTTATTAGCTTCCAACACCCAGTTTCCTACAAAATCACACCAAAAACACATCAAATCCAACAAAATTGCCTTAAGTACAAGCATATTCTCCAAGTTTAAGTATCGTAAGTGCTATGAATCCATGGCACATCAATTATAAGAAAAATTAACTATTGGACCTCCAAATTATTATCTTATGCAGGGAGAGTGCAATTGATAAAGTCAGACTCTTCAGAGTTCAATCATATTTGGCTAAAATATTTCTCCTACCAAAGAAGGTATGAAGACGATTAATACATTTTTTAGGTCTTTTTATTGGAATGGTTCAACAGTGGTGTCCAAGCAAGCACTAATTGCTTGAGAAAAGGTATGTCTTTTAGAGTCTACAGGAGGATTAAATATTATTGAGATGTGTTTATAGAATAAATCTATTATCACTAAGCTACTATAAGCTATTTCTAAAAAGAAAGACTTAATGTGGATAATTAAAATGGGTTCACAGTGTCTACATTAAGAGGAATGATCTGACCACATTTAGTGTACCTAAGACTACAGCTTGGGTGGTCAGGAAAATATTGGCTACCTGAGGGATTGTCATGAGCCTACCAGGTGTACAAATGGATCTCATGGACAGACTCACACAACTTCAATGTCTTGATCAATTCAGCATCAGGAAACTATATTTATTGATGAGGCCACAGTATCTACAAGTCCCCTGGAAAACTATGATTCTACATATATACTCAGATGCATCCCTGGTTTAAATTTATTCTCTGGTTAGCTTACATGGTAGGCTAGCCAACAGTGGATAGGTTACAAAAATTTGGTATTCAAGTTTCTTCTACATGTGATTTGTGTGGAAATGTTGATGAAGTACTTGAGCATCTATTTTTTGGATGCCAGTATATGAGGAATATGTTGATATGACCGCTAGGTATTGGGACATCAGAAAAGTGTGGAGACCTGGAAATCAGAGCTGGCTTGGATCAGTAGAGGCTTAGCTTAAGAAGGAATACAAGACCCTAGAAAATTATCAACTGTGTGTTTGGCATAATGGTGTATCTGGAGAGAGAGAAATGCTATCAGATTTCAGAAGGTCAAAACCTAATAAAATTTGTAAAAATATAGCACAACATGTTTTGACTACTACATACACTGAAACATATATGACTACCTGTTCCATTGATGTGTAAAACTGATAGGGTAGTTAGTCAGTTGGTTAGTTAGCCGATAGATGAGTCAACTGTATAGGTTGTTCGATAATGATTAGTTAGTTACAATAAGCTGGATATATGTTCACTTCTTAGCTCATTCTTAGCTTATCTTAACTCAAGTCTATAAATAGATTCATAACTGTAAAGCTTCAAGAGAGAATAATGAAAATTCAGCTTCCATTTATCTTCTTCTTCTCCTTGATTTCAAGCTATCAAGCTGCAATCCTTCTATTTTATATGGTATCAGATCCACAAGATCAACACTAAGTGTGTTTTCGATTGCATTTCACTAAATTCTTTACGCAAATTGAGATCGTTGTTTTAGTACATCTTCGATCTCTGTTTTCCAGTTTCTTCTTCTTCGCAATTTTGATCTACATTGCAGTTACATCCTATTAATCATGGCACCTAAAATTGATCAAAGTGATCCACTTTTCATTGGTACATCTGATAGTTCCAGTGTTGTACTTGTTCCAATCAAGTTAACTGGTTTAGAAAATTATAGTTTATGGAGTCTATCGATGCGTATTGCTCTCTTAGGGAAGAGAAAGTTTTGATTTGTCACTGGAACCTGCAGCAAGGAACCATATAGAGAAGATCTTCATGAGCAGTGGGAAACATGTAATGTAATTATGCTTTCCTGGATCATGAACACTATGAGTGAAAGTTTGTTATCTGGAATTATTTATGCCATGAATGCTTGTGCAGTTTGGGAAGACTTGAAGGAGATATATGACAAGGCGAATCGTATGTGTATATATCAATTGCATCGTGAAATTAATATGCACTCTCAAGGTACAGACTCAATCTTAGCTTATTTTACCAAATTGAAGAGTTTATGGAGTGAGTATGATGTACTAGTGCCAAATCCTAGTTGTGATTACCCTAAGCCTAGAGAGTACTCAGATCATATGTGTCAACTTAGACTTTTACAATTTTTAAGTGGCTTAAATGAGTCCTATGATCAAGCTAGAAGACAGATATTGCTCAAGGGAGTGACTCCTACTTAACCAAGCTTATGCTATGCTTATAGATGATGAAATCCAATATTTAGCTTGTATGATGACTATAAATAACAGATCAGAACTACTTTCTATGCAAGTGAATCAAAATTATAGTTTTGGACAAAGCAACACTAACTATAAAGGCAAAAAGTGTGATTACTGCCATCTCTTGTGTCATACCAAGGAAACTTGTTATAAGTTGGTAGGGTATTCAAATGACTGGAAAAATAAGAAAAAACAAGGCTACAACTCTAACTTTAGATCACAGAATACTGGAAGTAACAGCTTCTCTATACACAATGGTGGTAACAACTTTGTCAACACTGGTAACAAGGCTTCTCAGGCTCCAACCATGGTAGCTGGTTAGGTTGATGTTGCTAAAGTGACTCGAACACCACTATCCAAGCCTCACACATTCACTGAGGAAGAGTACACTCAGATTATGAACGTATTGAGAAAAGATACAAAAGATATGAAACAAGTAAATATGACAGAAATTACTACTTGTTTCTTGTCCAAAGCATGTCCTAACAGTTGGATTATAGACTCAGGTGCTACACATTATGTGTATGCACATAGACCTTATTCAAAAGAAGTACCAGATTAGAATCTAAACATTTGGACAAGTTGCACCTCCCAACAGGTGATGAAGTGACAATCTTACACATTGGAGAAGCTTATATTTTTGCAGATGATGTGATCAAAGATGTTCTACTTGTTCCAGACTTCAAACATAATTTGTTGTCTGTTGCTAAGATAACCAAGGAGATTTTATGCTTTGTATCTTTTTATCCTAATTTTTGTATCTTTCAAGACCTCTTTAATGGCAAGGTGAAGGGGATTAGTAAACAAGAGGGTGGACTGTATGTTCTTAAAGGTGGTTGGATAGGAGATACTAACCAGTCCAGATAAAAAAGCTGCAGATTCATTACAGAAGTCTCAACTTCTAGTTGCAGCTTATGGGACCAAAGACTTGGACACCCTACTGCTCAGGTTCTCAAGTGTTTGGACATTCTAAAGAATCCTAGTGATGTAAATATGTTGAATAAATGTATTGTGTGTCCACTAGCTAAGCAGACAAGATTGCCTTTTCCTACAAGTACTACTAGATGCTCTACTTATTTTAAACTTGTCCATATGGATTTATGGAGTCCATATAAAACTTCTACTTTTGACAACAAATGTTATTTCTTGACTATGGTAGATGAACATAGTAGGTACACTTGGGTGCACCTGTTGTAGTTAAAGTCGAGGCCATAGTGGCCATTAAAATATTTATTTCCATGATTAGAACTCAGTTTGGAATAGTGGTGAAAACCATTAGATCTGATAATGGAAATAAATTTATTAACTCTCAATGTAAGACATTGTTCTAGTCCTTAGGCATTTTGCATCAGACCAGCTGTCCTCACACTCCTCAACAAAATAGAGTTATGGAGAGGAAGAACAAACACATATTAAAAATAGCCAGAGCACTCAAGTTTTAGTCTCACTTGCCCATTAAGTATTGGGGACTATGTGTAAAGGCTGCAGTATATCTAATGAACAGGTTACTATCTTCTGTTCTGGGTGGTAAGAGCCCATTTCAGTTGATGTTTTCTAAGGATTCCAAGCTGTCTTATCTCAGGGTATTTGGTTGAGTATGCTATTTCACTATCCTACCAAGAGGTGATAAATTCACAGAAAGAGCCAAACCTGCAGTATTGGTGGGATATTCAGAGTCTCAGAAGAGATATTTGCTACTGGATTTCACCTCAAAGAGACTATTAGTCACTAGAGATGTTGTGTTTCATGAGGATGCATTTCCCTCTGCTTCATCACCAGTACAAAATACATAATCTTCCTCATCTGAAGAAAATATCACTGACTTCTTCATCCCCACAGATAATGAAATATTTCTTGAAAGAGCTATTGATAGTATTACTGAAGAAGCTCAAATTGAGGAGGAAAGCATTTCTGATGCTGCAGTACCTGGTGCACCTTCACCTGGCACCACTCATGACGAAATATGTCAAGATGATTGTTCCCTGCCTCAACCCTCTTCCAGTAGACCAACAAGAATAAGAAGACCACCAGTGTGGATGCATGATTATGTTGAAACTTCCAGAAACCAGAGATGCAAACATCCATTAGCCAATAGCCTGTCTTACAAAAATCTAAGTCCTACTTATCAGTGCAATTTAACCGAATTCTTCACTTTGATTGAGGCTCAGCACTATAAACAAGCTATAAAAGATGCAAGGTGAGTGGAAACTATGAAGTCATAGATTCAAGCCGTGAAAGCTAACAACACATGGATCATTGTTGATCTACCTAAAGGGAAGAATACTATTGGTTCCAAATGGACATAAAAAATCAAAGATCTTGCAAATGGTGAAGTAGAAAGGTTCAAACCAAGATTAGTGGCCAAAGGATATAGCCAACAGGAGGGTCAGAGTATCATGAAACCTTTTCACCAATGGCTAAGATGGTTACAGTCAGATGTGTGATTACAGTAGCTGCATCTAAAGGTTGGAATCTTCATCAAATGGATGTGCATTATGCATTCCTCCAAGGGGATCTTAAGAAGGAAGTCTATATGGAAATGCCATAAGGATTTAGAAGACAGGGGGGGCATAAGGTGTGTAAGTTGATTAAATCCTTGTATGGTCTTAAGCAGGCCTCCAACCAATGGAATCTGAAGCTCACTCATGCTTTACTTGATGCTAGTTTTACCCAGAGTGTACATGACTATTTCCTATTCACTTTGCATCAAGGTAATGATACTATTATAGTGCTTTTATATATTGATGATTTGCTAATTACTAGGAGCAGTGCATCATTGATTAATGCCACAAAAATAAAGTTGCATCGGCAGTTTAAAATAAAAGACTTGGGGGATCTTAAGTATTTCTTAGGAATTGAAGTTTTAAGATCAGCATCAGGGATTATATTGAACCAATTCTTGAGTTGATTGCTGACGCAGAGCTTAGTAATTCTAAATCGGCTATCACCCCTCTAGAATCTAATGCCAAGTTAACCTCAATTGAGTATGATCATGCCACAGGTGCACAAGATGATAAATTATTGTCTGACATTTCATCTTACCAAAGACTTGTTGGCAAAATTATGTATGCCACTATTACAAGGCCAGACATTAACTTTGCTATTCAAACTCTCAGTTAATTCATGCAACACCCTAAGAAATCTCACTAGGAAGCAACTACTAGGGTGGTAAGATACCTTAAAGGTTCTGTTGGTCAAGGTGTCTGGTTTAAGGCTGAACCTGCTACTACTCTAACTTGCTGGTGTGACTCAGATTGGGCTGCTTGCCCCAACATCAGAAGATCAATTACTGGTTATGCCATTCACTTTGGTGAATCACTAATATCATGGAAATAAAAAAATAGCACACTGTTTTCAGGAGTTCTGCTGAAGCTGAGTACAGAAGCATGGCTTCAGCAGTTGCAGAGCTCACTTGGCTAGTTGGTTTATGTCAAGAACTCAGGGTTCATGTCGCCCTTCCTATATCAGTCTTCAGTGACAGTAATTCAGATATTCAGTTGGCCAACAACCCTGTGCTTCATGAGAGAACCAAACACATTGAGATTGACTGTCACTTTATCAGGGACAAGATTAAAGATGGCTTGATTAAGGCTCTATATGTTCAATCTAGTGATCAACTTGCTAACCTGCTTACCAAGGGCCTGAGCATTGATCAACATACTCATTTGCTCAGCAAGCTTGGTGTGCTAAAAATTTTGCACCCTGCATCTTGAAGGGGAGTGTTTTGACTACTACATACACTGACACATATACGACTACCTGTTTCATTGATGTGTAAAACTGATAGGGTAGTTAGTCAGTTGGTTAGTTAGCCGATAGATGAGTCAACTGTATAGGTTGTTAGAGGTTGTTAGATAATGATTAGTTATTTACAATAAGTTGTCAATGAGCTGTATACATTATTCACTTCTTAGCTCATTCTTAGCTCATCTTAACTCAAGTCTATAAATAGACTCATAACTGTAAAGCTTCAAGAGAGAATAATGAAAATTCAGCTTCCGTTTATCTTCTTCTTCTCCTTGATTGCAAGCTATCAAGCTGCAATCCTTCTATTTCACACAACACATACATATCAGAGGGAGAAAGATGCATGGCAGATTGGCAAGGTTCTTTATCCACTATGCAGCACTACGCTTAGATGGATTCTGATGAAGTGCAGCGAGTAGATAGAATAAGAACTTTTACTTATGATAAAATTTTGATTGTTTAGACCATGTGTATAGGCTATTTTGTTTGTTTTGATTAAGTAGAGTTTGTGAATGGTTAGCATTCACTGTTTTGTAATGACTTTTTTGGTGAAATGGAAATGACTGTTAACCTCCAAAAAAGAAAGTGTGCGATTTGAGATCAAGAAAAATATCACAAATGGTATGTCCTTGCTCTGTTTCATTTTAGTTGGCCCTTATTGATTTGACATATTCCTTAAAAAATTATTTAATAAAGGCTTATTTTACTAAAACAACCCTACTAATTATGCATTGAAAATATGAATTTGAATAAATACACTTTATTTAATCATTTAATGTTGAGGGTAATATTGGAAGAACATAAAAAAATTCTTGATTTCATAAAAGGGACAGCTAAATTGAAACAAATATTTTTAGAAAGAGGGTCAACTAAAACGAAATGGAGGGAGTAATACTTTTAGTGATATGTTGCATTCCCTGTGTGTGTGGTGCGAGTCGAAAAGAATATTTAACTCCCACAAGTCAATTCTCACCATTTATTTTTCCGCAATAATTGTACAACCATACGGATAATTATATACTTCCTCCTCCGTTTAGTTTTACTCGTCACAAATTTTAAAATTTGATTTCTATTTTTTTTTATCATTTTTCATTAATCAATACAAGACAAATTTTTTCCCATTATACCTTTAATTGATTACTCCTAGTAGCATTGAGTTAATCAACCTTGTAAAATATTTCAAGACTTTTTAAAGTCTCCAATCAAATTACTAATGTGGAAATTTACAAAGTGTTTAAGTCATTTATTAAAGGGCAGCCCGATGCACTAAAGCTACTACTATACGCGGTGTCCGGGAAAAGGTCCTATCGTACGCAGTCTTACCTTGCATTTCTGCCAGAGGCTATTTCCAAGGCTTGAACCCGTGATCTCCTGATCATACTCTTAGAATATGAAGTATTTTGAATATTGTATGCACAAACTAGTAGCTTTTTAAGATGTGGTATAAAGAAAGTTGAGAGGCTACATCACGATAAAAGTATTAGACACCAAGCCATTTTGTACAAAATCTTAGAATTTCACATCCAACTTTATCGATAATTTGGGGGGATTATTTAACAAAATTTAAAGTTTATGAACATCTTTTTTGCTCTAAGAAATAAGAAATGAATAAAGATACAAAAATAATATTGATGGAAGCATTTGAAGCTAAGTTTCAACAATATCAAAGTAGACTTCAACTTTTTTACTATAATTCAACTAAAAAATTAATTTTTTAATAAAAATGGATCAACTATCATTATGAGTTTAAAAGGCTACCATTAAGAACATAAAAAGCTACTACTCTTTACCCAAAAAATATTTTAGTATCATTCAAATAATTACTCCATCAATGTTGAAATTCGATTTTAATTAAACAATATGACATAATTATTAATAGGCACAAAATTGTAAAGTTCTACTACCAATCATTATTTTCTTAAAAGGTGTATCATCTCAATTTGTGACGAGTAAGACTGAACGAAAGGAGTACTAGACTCCTACAAGGCTTACTAAATTATAACTCTCTTTTACGACTTTCAATCATAATTACATCAATCATATTTTCAAAAACAATAAAATTTTAGATATATGCATAATACTTGATAAAATATTGTCAATAAACAATTAAGAAAATCTCAGTTAATACTACCAATATATATATATATATATATATATATATATGAAGAAAACAACCACCCAAAAAAGTTGTAAGAGGCATTTAGCTCCTAGTTGACCATAAATTTTGAAGTAAAAACTTAAAAATTTGAATTATAAGTTGTGATTTTTAAAATTTGAAGTTTGTGTTTGGACATTTATTTAATTTGGAAAAAAGATTAAAGTTTAGTGAGTGGAAGTGAAAGTTATATCTAAAGATCATAGTTGCAAAATCTGAAAATAAAATGAGCCGAACTTTTGTTTCTCATTAGAGAAACTTTCATAAAGCACGCTTGTATAGGTGCTTATTACTCAACAGAACGGTATAGTTTCAATAGTTACATATGTTGCTCGATTTTCTGGTGAAAGAAAG
>NC_061111.1:145243693-145257490 GCF_002878395.1 Capsicum annuum
AAATTATTCTTACAGACATATATAAGATAATATATAATTGGTCAATTAAAGAATAACTTTGTAAGACAAAATTTTATTTGACTTCGAATATTAATTAGGATTATATAATTTTAGTAGTTATTTTCGATAAAAATTATGCAATCTTTTCTGAGTAGTAATAATCATTCTTAAAAAAATTCAATATTTATTTATTTTCAATCTATCCTCCTTTTAAATTCAAGACTTTCATTTATTCACTTCCTAATATAGAATGATAGTGTAATTACTCGTTGATAGTTATTCTCAATTATGAAAATCATTTCATTAAATATGAATGCATGTTGTTTTTAATATAGATTACTTAAAATATATCGGATGAAAATTCTTCCAATAAAAATGAATGCATATTTTTTAAATAAAATTTCTTGAAATATATTGAAATAAATTTCTTCCATTTTGTAGTTCAAAGTTACCATTTGAGTGATCACATCTTTTTTATAATATTTTTAATTTTGAAATAACTCTTTGATTATTATATTTTTTTTTCATCTACGTTGTTTGATTAATAATTGGTTATTCTCTTAATTGATATTTCTTGATACTTTTTGATTTAGTTAATTGTAATAAAATCATAAATGTTCTTTTTTATATAATATTTTTATTTAAATTAATTATATACACATTTTGAGTGATGGCATCTTTTTAATAATATTTTTAATTTTGGAAGGACTCATTTGTCATAATAATAATTTTCATATAAGTTAATTGATTATCAATTAGTTATTCTCTAATTGATTTTTTTTGTAATACTTTCTTAATTTACTAAATTGTAGTGAACTCATAAATATTTTTTAAATAATATTATTATTTAAATTAATTTTGTATATTTTTTTGAGGGATAACATCTTTTTTTAATTTACTAATTGCTTTTTTGTAATATTTTCTTGATTTACTCAATTGTAGTAAAATCATAAATATTTACTTTTTATAATATTATTATTTATGTTGTTTAAATTAATTGTTCACATATTTTAAGGAATGACATCTCTATTGAAATATTTTTTATTTTGGAATAACTTTTTGGTCATAGTAATTTTTTTCATATATGTTGCTTAATTACTAATTGGTTATTCACCAAAATAATCACAAAATAAATTTTGTTGCCAACAAAATAGATTTTTGTTGCCAAAATACCAAGTGACTAGTTCTCAATATGTCACTTGACTTAATTTTATGCTAACTTCTTTGCGTTATTATATATATAGATTATTCTCTAATTGATTTTTTGTAATACTTTCTTGATTTACTAAATTGTAGAGAGCTCATAAATATTTTTTAGATAATATTATTATTTAAATTTATCATGTATATTTTTAAGGGATAACATTTTTTTATTTACTAATTGATTTTTTATAATATTTTCTTGATTTACTCAATTTTATTAAAATCATAAATATTTACTTTTTATAATATTATTATTTATGTTGTTTAAATTAATTGTTCACATATTCCAAGGAATGGCATCTTATTGAAATATTTTTTATTTTAGAATGACTTTTTGGTCATAGTAAGTTTTTTTCATATAAGTTGCTTAATTACTAATTGGTTATTCACTAAAATAATCACCAAAATAAATTTTATTACCAACAAAATAGATTTTTATTGCCAAAATACCAAGTGGCTAGTTCTTAATATGCCACTTGAAATTTTAGGCTAACTTCTTTGCTTTATTATATATATAGATTACATTATGACTATTATTGTACAAAACAAAAGAAACACACATACCTAGATCTAAAAACCCAATAAAATCTTAGCGCAATAATCAATGAACGAATATTTCGTGACATGCGAATTACATAAATTTCAAAGAAACTTGTATCCAATTGTACATGTTAAGAGTTCGACTAAAGTCCGCTTCTTACCATATATTTAGAGTAAAATTTAATGAATTATAGAAAACTTTTTTTTATACAAGATAAAATTCTATTTTTTTTAAAAGTGTTAAATATAATAAACTTTTATTCTATAATTAATTTTAAAGATAGAAAATAGATAATTTTTTATTTTGGAAAATAGTAAAAATATGTCAGAGAGAGTATATTAGAAGAATAATTAAATAAAAATAGTTTTAAAATGTCGTGTTTCTTTTGTTCCAAAAAGGATTCACGTTAAAAGAATATTATTTTGATTTAAACATTTTAACATTCTAAATTATAATAATTAAATGAAAATAGTTAAAAAATGTCCTAAACAAAAGGATGTTAAAGGATTCACGTAAAGCAAAATATTATGTTGATTTAAAAATTTTAACATCCTAAATTAAAGATAATAGTTAGAAGGTGTCCCAAATAAAAAGAAATTTTCATGATTCACGTAAAAATATGGTATTTTGATCGAAAAGTTAAACTTCTAGTTAACTTAGATGTCTCAAATAAAAGGAAATACGTATTAACGTTTTTCATGCCATCGTTTACTACCATTTTGATGGAAAATATTGATATATATTTTTTTGTTGTTGTTCTATTGCCATATTTTTCAGTACTTTTTTCTTAAAAGAAAATCTATCAACACTAGATTTTCATATATTTTTCTTTAAATAGTCAATATTATTAAAATAATTAAATAATAAATTGAGTAAAAAAAAGGTGAAAAAACGATTTTATCTATTGCGAAAACTTTTAATAAAGGGCAAAAAGTTCAAACAACATTTCTAAGACCCTTCAACTTTTAGTATATTAGAGATAGAGATTAGAGATTAGAGATTAGAGATTTGGATTATTGTTGTATTTCTTCTCTTAAAAGTTTTATCATATGACTATCAGACAGGGTTGTTGTTGACTTCCATATCTTTTTGTTGCGGTCTATCGCCACACAACTGTATATGATCGGACAAGTAAAATAGTGACCCAAAAGAATTAGATGTTGAATCCACATGGACTGTTTGTTTAGCAATTCACTTAATTTTAGTTCCGACAATATTATATTCAAGTGTTATGAAGTATCAAAATATTTGTGATTGTTTAGTAATTAAATAACTAATAAGAGAATAATAAAGTGTGACAATGGCAATGTAAGCAAAGATACAAACAATACGAGGGGGAAATTTCAGGGTTAAGGCACTCTCTGCAATCATGTAAGTCACTATCCTTATAGTTGGTCGTGTTGGTTATCGGGTTGTTAACTCGAAGAGTTAATAGTACGACTATGGTCTTTTGAGCCTCTAATCTTCTACCTAAAAGGACATCACAACTACATCATTGAACGGAGTTGCGATGGTCCATTTCAGATGCTGTAAGTTATCTTCCTACACTTGAACCAAACAAGGCGATCTAGGTATATTTCTATCCTAGCCGCTACTTCAAATCATTCGTTATTTAGAAGAATAAGAACAGTTTACTCTTTTCTAGGGGCATTTATTATGTAAGTGTGAATTGAAATTACTGTGTATTTATTTTTTCTTACTGCTTGCTCCTTAAACCCTTTGATCTATCCTATTGTTCCTCCTTTTGGGTTCACAATAGAATTAAACATGTATTTCAGTGGTGGCCAATCATTAAAATAGTAAGAGTAAGAGAATAAGAACAATCCATGAAATAAATCAACGTTTAACCGACTCTAAGAATATCAAACTACAATCATGCGTTCATCCTTAACCCTAGAACAAGGAAATTTAGCCACTCATGTTCAAAATCAACATCCTCAAAATAGAAATAATTATACCAGATTCAAAGTAGAAAGTTGAATGATAAAAGAACCCTAACAAAACCCTCGTATATGTTTTTCCTTGCTATTCTGTATGCTAAAAATAGTCCTCAATTATCACAAGTGTTCCTTTTAAAGTAGGGCTAACTTTCATGTTTGCAATACATCAACGTGCCATACCTTTATCACGGAGGATAAGTAGCGTTGTAGGCCAGTATCATGGAAATATATTGGAATTCACTATTCCTCTTCGATGCAACCTTTGTGCCATACCTTTATCGTGGAGAATAAGTGGCGCGTACCTCCAATATTGCATATGCTTACTAAAAATTGCCAACATCTTGCATCCCCCCAACGTGCCATGGCCTTATCGCGGAAGCTAGGGTTTGTGGCATTCTAGTATATTAATTTCTCTATCTCTAGACGTGGTGTGTACTAGTCTTCTTTTATCCTTAGTCCCGTGCTTTACAAGCTTTGTTCTACTCTTCTCATGCTCAGTGTGTTGCTCCTAGTGCTTTTCATTATCCATAGACGTCAAGTTTATGCTCAATCACGTTCATTTTCATCACATTCATGTCTTATAACACTAATCATATCCATTAGCTCAAGAATGCAATTTTAACTCCAACATAAGACAATTTGCAAGATTTAACTCATAGAACACGTACATATATGGGTCATTGTTGAAACCCTTGGGGTTGCACCATACTTAAGGAACCAGGTCCCTCAAAATCAATCACAGAATAAAATACAGTAAACCAACCAGAAATACAAAATAGTGCAAAAAATATAAAGAACACAAGATTTAACGTGGAAACCCCCTTACTCAAGGGAGGAAAAACCACAATTTGTCCTCATAAGCACCCAAAACTTCACAATAATCAAACTCCTGATTACAATCTTTGATGAACCTAACTCTAGGTTCCTCTTGCTTGTGATAACTCTACTACAAGCCTACCTTAGAAACTCTGCTAAGAACACACTTTGATATCAATTAACTCTAACCAATATCAACCTTAGGTAACTCTACCTAAGTTCTATCAAAGTAATAGTAAAAGGGCATTACTCTTATAACTTGAGTAATTTAATTACAATTCAGGACTCACTCAAGAGCACTCACTCTGTTGTTCTTACACAGGAAATAAGAACATGAACAATACTTGAGCAACTGGATTGAGTTTTTGCCTCTCTCAATTTTCACTCTTTAATTCCGAATTTTGCAAAAACCACTTGATAAAGAAGCATAATTTTCCTTTTAGTGATGAGTGATGAATAGGGTTGAAACATAATTGGACCAGGTGTCCTCAATAGTACAAGAAACACCTGTATAGTTTGTTACACTAGAGGATTAAACTTTGCAGATGCGTGCCAGTTGTATTGTACCCTTGGACATCTAGGGACCTAGTATCTTGTAGTCATCTACTCATCATCAAAATAAGATACAACAATTATAATTGGCACTTGGACATATAAATACACCCAAGATCACCACCACACACTTAGAGTCTTGCTCGCCCTTGAACAAGCCTATGTAATTATACTCAACACACATAGGCTTTACATCACTATCTTAACGAGATACTTTTGTTAGGCACATACTGGCTACACATGACATATCAATTTTTATCCCAAGCATGTTATATCTCATATGTTAGCACATGATTACTATTTTTAGACTTTTTAACTTCAAAAACTGACTTTAACACACTGTCACACTTATGCACATTATTCAACCAAACATTCATACAAGTTACCTAACCATCCTCTGTAACGCCTCAAAAATAGGTCCCGAGATGTCACACGATGCTTCGAACTATAAGTAGTCCCGAGCTAACCCTGTAAGCCTGTTACTCATTCTGAAACTCAAAGTAAAGGAAATATAGGTATGCAAAACACTAAAATACTGAAATACTGTCTGAATTGGATAGAGTTTAAATAAACATAATGTCTGGAAGTACTTAACTAGGAAATCTGAACAACCAACACTGTAATACTCAAATGTATCTAATAGTCGGACAAGCCTCTAACATTACTAACTAGAGAGTCGCTGGGAAAGACCCCCAGTTGACTCAACCTGACTGGAAATAAATAAATAAAATACTCTATAATGTTAGAAATTTGAATAACTAGGTTCCCGAACTATGAGGACTCACCAACTGTCGGGATATAGATAGAGATGCTCACGGTCAATCACGTTACTGGAACTGAGCACCTGAACCTACATTATTAAACAATGTAGCATATAGACATATATGTGGATCAGTACCTTTGGAATGTACTGAGCATGTGGGGGTGAATGCATAAGTGGAACATTAACTGAATATACATATAACTTATAAAGAGATGCATGCTGAGTGTAATGGCTCACGTTGGCTTGAATAATGTAAAAACTGTGAAATATAACGTAATATAATAATATATAAAGACAATCTTTGTGAGCCACCACACTTTGTTCTAGAAGTTGTACTTTCACTCTTTCTAATAGTGGAATAAGTAGGAGTGAAGTCAAGTCTACTTTTAAATCATGCAGGCTAAGTGTAAAAGGACTCACCTTTATCATCTGTAAACTGAAAGATGAAAATCTCATAGCTAAGGTCTTATGTAAAATAATATCTGAGTAAAATTGTGAGCCTTTACACTTAATTTCTAAAAACTGTTCTGTTATTCTATTTTAGGACTTAGGAATTAGGGAGGTTCTTCTAACCGACATACACTATGTGAGCTATCATAGTGTCTAACGTCTAGTTCCCCTAAGGAGAAAACCTCATGTTGGGGAGAGGTGTCATACTCTTGCTAAGGAGTGTAACCTGAGCTGGGTGATCACAATTTGTATCTACATCCATATAAATGGGAATGATCTGAATCTATACCTATGTTAGCTCGTAGTTTTAGGGCATGGGAACTAGGACACGTACCCAACTTAGTGCTAAATACTACTCCCTTTAATCTGTATGCTCATTCTTTAGGAAATCCACCTTAAAACTAGCATAAGGTGTAATACCTCATACTTTTCTTAGCCCAGTTTAGCTCCTAGTGTGTCAAGGGTTAACTTCAAAAGCATGTAACTCTTGATTCGTATAGAATTTTTCAGCTCTAGACCTACCAATGTGTAGATAATTGAATCAACTTTCCAACGATATCAATTTCGCCTCAATCCGATATTCTATTAAGAAGTTAGGGCGATTTTAGTGAAAGCAGTAGAACACAACAATAAGCATCGCATCACGGTGAAGGACAAATTCACAATTGTCCAATTTCAAGTGGAGCACCTTGATTGGCCTGCGTCACAGAGAATTTCCAGTTCCCGTTCGTCCCTTTCTAGTAGCTCAATGTGATTTGCCTGTATTGCATCAAAATTCTCAATAGGACAGATACCTCGTGGCGAAGTGCAAAATGGCACTCGTCCTTTTTTTTGTGATAGAACGCAATTACGCCGCATTGCGCCAGAGTTTAAAATGGCAATTGTCCCTTTTCTAGTGAGCCACAGCGATAGTGGCGCATCGCGGTGGTGTGCCAAATCGGGATATTTCCATTTCTGAGTAATTTTTACAAAGGGCAATATAGTTATTTTCCTAAGCCCCAAATCATGAAAACAAGAAATTTAATCTATTCTAAGAATTATATGAATACTTTTCATATAATTACTCTCCAAGAAACCCTAGAATATCAACTCTTAATCCCCAATAAATCCAAATTCCACCATTCTTTTTTCAAGATAACTCAAAACTAAAGATTCCCAATTCAAGAATTTCAAGAATTAATGTAACACCCCGAGTCTGTACCTCGAATGCTACACTGTGCTTACAACCCTAAAGGATCACAAGCTAATCCATGACTGATACCTGCTGCAATATCTGAATATTAATAATAATAAAATATGGAAAATGGGATGATATTGCCATAAGGTTCACAACTGAGCATTAAATACTGAATACTGAAAAACTGAATACTAAAATATCTGTCTGAAATACTCTAGTCTGAAAGTCTCTAACTGTCTGAATATGGAGTTGATGGGACAAACCCCCAACTAAGTCTGTCTACTAAACTACTGACACACAAAAATAATAACTTCATCATCAAACTATGAGGACTCACCCCTAAGTATGCTGCTGATAGGCTGGGCTGCTAAGTGCGATTAGGAGCCCGCACATCTAAACCTATGATATAAGACATCATAGCCTAAAATATGTGTCAGTACTTTTAATAAACTGGTATGCTAAGTAAGGTAGGCTGATATGCATGGGTTCATATGCATGAGCAATAACTGACTGAGCAACATGAACATAACTGAATGAGAGTACATGCATGAATACATAAACTGTAACTGAGGTCATGGTAACACTAGATACTGAGTTTTGAACACTGATTAACTGATATCTGAGTTTACTGATACTGTATTACTGATAACAGAATGACTGTTTCTGACAGTCTTGATTTTGAAGAACTGAACTGAGTTCTGTACTGAGACTGAAACTAAAACTGTGGGAGGTAATCATCTAACCGACATGCCCCAAATTTGAGCTGATAGGGGTCCAACCTATAACCCCCATTGGAAGGTTGCTAATACCGTGCCACAGGTACTAACACTAAAAAACCAAGATGCTAAGCCTAACTGACGGGTGACACCTGGGAAGAGTCAAGCCTAATCTGATAGGTGACCCCTGGGAGGTAGTCAAGCCTAGTCTGACGGGTGACTTCTTATCCTGCGCTGGCTATGCAGTTCTGGAGTACAGGGACTGCTACTAATGACTCTGCCTATCTGATAAAGAAGTTGTCATTCCTGCACACGCTCGGTGCTGAATCCTACCCCCAACTGAATAGACACTGAACTGATTTCTAGACTCCACTAAGCTTGACTAAAATATGACTGATCGTGCTGTCTAACTGAACTGAGTTCATTAGGTTCCGTTGACTGATGGAATACTATTGAGTTCTGTTAACTGACTGGGTTTACTTGAGGTCTGAACTGAGTACTGAACTGAAACTGGGACTGATTACTGAGTACTACTGTTCGTGGCACTACTGAAACTATTTTGTAACTACTGTAGCTCTAGGTAAACAACTAGATTTTTCGGGTATAGAATACCCAGGACTCGATAGCATAAAAGTAAAAACACTGCATGACTTTTATAGCATAATAGTACTTGTTTACCAATAATGCATTCATTTAGGCATTTTTGTCAAACACTTGATATACATGGCTTGTGCATTAATGAAATCACATAATGCTTGCACTAATCAATTCACATAAGCATTTTGATAAACACTTTGGGGAGCATGGGCATTCTATATATCAATAAACATATAATACTATCATGGATACTACATTTAACTTGTAATTCGAGAGTTCAACATGAAGTTCACATAATTCAATCCACACTAACTAGTTTTCATGAAACTTGTGATAATTCATGGAATTGAAAGCCCATTTGACATTATAATCAAGATTACATTCAAATCCAATATAAAATATATGAAAGCAATTAACTTGTAGTTTAAACAGAATTTCTTGAACTCCAAGGGTGGAAGAAAATCCTTGGATGAATACTTCACATACCTTGGTCCTTGAATTAATGAAGGTTGATGGTGAATTGAAATTAGATCTCCTAGGGTTTTGTTCTTGAGTAACTTGAGAGAAATAATGAATGTTTTTGCCTTAGGAGTGATTTATTTCATATTTTTGGGGCTGAATAGGGGTAAAAATTGACCCAAATACCCTTATGGACATGGAGTTTTAAGGACTGAAAATGGGTCCAGTGATGCGTAGCCCGACGTGCTGTGTCGATGGGTTCGATGCTATGGCCGACACATCAGTTCACTGAAAATTGGCACTAGGAGCCAGAAAAATATTTATCAACGCAATAGGAGACACGGCGCATCGATATCGCATTGATCCACTGGTTTGGACTTCTAAATGTGATTCAAACGATGTTCAAAAAATCCAAAACTTGTCCGAGAATACCTACGGACATACCTAATCATGAATCAACCTAAAAATTGATATTTTAAGGTCATAAGGGTCATGAAATAGGATCGCCAACTTACGAAGGCTAAAATACTTCTAAGTATAAACACTTAGCTGAAATTTTCTAAGTATGGGACCTCTTTTCAAGCTTTAATGGATGGATTTAAGCTTAGAATTTTGTGGGGTTTTACAATATCTCCCCCTTGGGAGCATTTGTCCTCGAATAAGACTGATTATGCTGAGAAATACTGATGGACTAAGTTTATACATTGAACATGTATATTTGATGCATGGAATACATAACTGAAAGTACTAATAAGCTGAGTTTTCATACTGAATATACATATCTGATGCATGAGTACATGACTAAACTGATTTACGAATATATGACTGAATATGCAACAGTAATAGATACCAAGTTCATAATTATAACTGAACTTGGAACTAAGCCAATCTAAGGAAGACTGTTACCTCAAGCCAAGAATACTGATGAACCTGAGATCATTCACTGAACATGTATGGATGGGAACATGAGAGCATAACTGAGTCTGAAACTTGATACATGAACTGAATACCATGAATTGAACTGATTCCTTGAAAACATGCCATGCCATGGAATGGTTATACGGTTGAGATTTAGAATGCGAGAGTCAACTTATGAGTGCTCACTACTCCAAACTGGGTCTTGTTACGTGAAGAGAAAATGGAAGGTTTAGGACATGAAAGCTTAGAGGGTATAGTGCATCTCTATCTTGGGGTATTATGTCCCCCGAAGAATGCTGACTCTACTAGGATACTGAGCAAAGGCTGAGACGATGCGCGAGGCACCTATGAACTAAATCATGACTGAATATCTGAGATCTGAAATAGAGGCATGATAATGAACTAGGCTGAACTCGTAACTACTAGGATGCTCTATCTTGGAACAGTCATAGTCATGAAACTTTGGATAGTACGTCTAGGTGGAAAGATAGGGGAAACCGTACGAACCTGTCCGCCTTACTGCTAAACTAAATTTCTGGCTTTATGGACTAACTCATACTGAAAACTTATACTCAACTAGAGCATTTCTGACACTCTTTCTATAAAGTCCTACTGACTTTAGGAAGCAAGAAATCTTGGCATGGCCTGAATAAAACATTTGAATTAGAAATCATATCCCGACTAAAATTCTGTAGTGTGCAGCGAGGCCTACGAAATATTATATAAGATAGAGTGACTAAGCCCTATGCACTGTATTTATAAATTTTCAAACTTAGACATATTCATCGAATACCCGCTCAACTATATTCTCCCCCTTAGTACGACGCTTCACCTGGGACTACTGAAAACATTCACATGGGCGCTGAGCATGAATGCATAAACATACTAACTTATCTAATTAACTGAATGGATGATAACTGAGTATTGGGCATGTAACACTGAACTGTACTTAGTCTGGACTGAAACTGTAGAGTATTATGCATATGAAGTAAGGACTGACTGAGTAACATGAGATAACTGAGCATGAATTCGTGAAAATTGTACTATTTGAGAATGCAAGACCAAGCATATAGCATAATTCTCAAATAGTCTATAAATTGAGGTACTGAAATACTGATAACTGAATAATGGATAACTGTACGCTATGGTCAAGCAAACCTGAAATTGAACCGAGTTACTGATCTGATTACTTGACTGAGACTGTGACCGAGACTGTAACTGAGACTGTAACTGTAACTAAAATTAAGACTCATACTGGTGTTGACACCTAATTTTTGTCCTCCACGACTAATTTTAATCCTGGGTTTCTTTAATTTTTAATAAAATTAAAATATATATTTTATCTGGATAAATGCTCTTTAAAATATTTATTTGGGTTAATCTTGTCATTTAAGTGACAATTATACACTTTCGTGTTTATATATATGAGATTGTATAAATTTTGTCGCTTAAATGAATATTTTATCAAAATTGAAATTTTATTGAGATAAGCTTGAAAATTAATTCAAATGGGTAAAGTCTCAAATTAAATAAAAATTATTCTCAAAAATAATTTATTTGGATGAATATGTGTTCGATTTTATTAAATTAAGAAGCTCGGGATTAAACAAGGTATTAATTCGTATAGAATTTCAATTTAATTTGGCTAATCTATTAAATTCAGCCATAATTGAAATCAAATAGGTCACAATTGCAATGCAATTCCCCAAATGATTTTCAGTTCGGCCAAAACTTAAATAGAATAGGCTAATCTAATTGAAGTTATTTTTTTAGGAAAAAATACATAAAGTAGCATACTTAAGCATTAAATTACAAAGAATAGTAACACTTTTATCAAATTACATTTTGTAGCATATGTATTTGTATGTATTTTTATTTTTGTAGCAACTATTTGCAAAAATACAAAATACATATCGATCATAAGAGCAGCAAAAATCATATGTTATTTGTATTTTTGTAGCAACAGTTTGCAAAAATACAAAATACAATTTGCTATATTATGAAATTATGAAACTGTTGATATGAAACTCATAATTAAGGGGGATAAGTATGCTAGTTCTGAATTTTGCCCTTTTTTTAATAACCCCAAAACAACCTAAATCCTAATCTATCCATTTCCTTTTTCAAACTAACTCATTACACGACCCAGTCCACTCCAAATCGCCCCAGCCCACTCTAATTCAACTAACCCGGCCCAATACCCTTTTCCCTTCTCCTTCTCCAATACAACGACAATAACTCTCAAAAGAAATAGTAATTCAACGATACCAGCAACAACAAAAACTTTAGCGACAACAACTTCAGCCAACATTCGATAACATCAACAGGGGAAAAATCCCAACGATGAACAACTCCAATTTTAACCCATCAAAACCCAAAACAGTAACAACCAACGACAAAATTCTACCCGACCCGGCACAAACACCAAAATTCAACCAACAAAGATCCGAAAATCATGGAAATCTCTCTCTTCTCATTTTATCTCTGTAACTTTACAGACCTAGAGCCATCCCTTTTGACTTTTTCTCTTGAGTTTGTGTGTTACAAAATCCAAAATTCAATCCAAATCAGAATGGGTCAGTCAATCCGAATATGTGGGATATGTTTCCATTCTTTTTCTCAACTTTTTGTCAAATCCCCCAACCACTCCTTGACTAAAACAAGCTCTATTTTAAATTTTAATAGAGATCTTTTCAATATAAATAGGACGGATGATTCCATTTGGGGCAGGGGATTCTTTGAGGATTTTTGGAAAAAAATTTGGGGACTTTGAAGGAGCATTCCTTTAATCCCACGTAACCTAAAATCCATCAAAGTCATCCTAAGCTCCGGCAAAATTTGAGTTAAAATTCAATTTCGAAGTCGTCTTTGTCTGCTTGTCATATAGGTTCGCTGCCTGGAGAAATTCCCTCAGACTCCTTTCTCTCTCATTCCGTTGGGTTAAACCCAATTTGCATCAAGTCAAAACCTCAAATTCAAGTCCCAAGGGGACTGCTTTGTGCTGGTATTCAGAAGATATACACCATTATACAGGATTGAAAAAGGGAGGATGGAAAAGGAAGCTGATTATATGGTTGAAAGGCCAAAATATGTATATATTTGACTAGTATACGGTCTTATATACGCTGTATATACACAAAAACGCAGATGCAGGAAAACTGATATATAGTCAGTATACAGCTGGGTATACATTGCAGAAATGGACCAAAAGTCCAAGAAGAATAGGCCCAAAAGTTGACTAGATTTGAAAAGGGCCCAATCTTTAACTCTTTTTCTCTTTAGTCTCCATTTTAACTTGTTTTTGTGTGTTTATTTGAACACTTAACTAATGAATCTAGATAAATCTCCTAAAGTGTTACCATTTATTATATCACGACTTCTAGTCAATTCGCAATTTTCTTACCTAATTTATCCCGTCTAAATGAATTAAGTGATTCTTTCGATTTTTCTTCCTAAAACTAATCTTAAAAGAAAAATTTGCTAAGCACTTTATTTTAAAATTGACATTTGTTTTGTTCATGTGACTAATAGTTTATCTGGGTTAAAATAATTTCCTTCAAACCACAGAAATTATTTTCTCGTAAATTTTAACTTTTTCACAATTGATAAGATAGTTTTAACATGATATTCTCTTCACATTTTTTCAAAGGTGTTATTTAGAACAA
>NC_061111.1:145260490-145271028 GCF_002878395.1 Capsicum annuum
GTTCTAACCAAATGTTTGATTTCATCTTATGACTAGCTGTTTAAATTGCTTATGTATTTATGTGTTTCAATTTTGCGGAATTTAATTATTGCATTTTATGGCATATTCCTGCATTGATTATTAAATTATTTCGGGGTTTCGTAGATGTCCCGGTCCCTATTGTTCAACTCTAAATCAAATGTTGGAAATATGACAGTTTACCGGCATGTTAGGCGGTTGGAGGTTGTTTATGTTTTCAAACTCAAGTTGTCTGCTTGGGAACCTGTGTTCAAACCCACTCTAGACACCTAGGATAGAGCTAAACCAAAACCCTCTTTTAGGCATAAACCTAGGACGATCTAATACCCGAGGGGGTATTGGGCCCGTTAGAAAACTTGCCCTACGTCTATTGACCTTGAGTCAATGACAGACGGATCATGTTTATGTGTTGAAGAAATACATATTTGTTTAAACCAATCCATTATCCCATGGAGTGGGGGAAAGGCTTATCTTTGCTTATTTTCGTGTGTAGGAAATGACCTAACCATACCCTTGCAAAAGGTTCAAGATGGTTACTGGACTTAACAACTTTCTAAAAGTATGGTGGACATATATGAGCGAAGAAGATAAAAGGGTTGTTAGTACGCATATTGGGAACTTGCCTTCACTCATAAAGATGGATGCCTGGCCCGATATAATTCGCATTCTAGCGAAGTTCTGGGATGACAACAACATGGTGTTTCACTTGGGGGAAGTAGAGTTGGCACCCACTATTGAGGAAGTCTTGACTTGTTACGAAAGTCTTGATATGTATAGAAAAAGAAAGAGCACACCAGGCAATAGTGTTCTAGTCCCTAACATGATGAATCGTCAAGAGATCTAGAAAGTATTTACAACCAATGGTAGTACCTGGTTGGGAGAATATGATGGGGCAAATATATTCTTTCGTAACTTGTATCGCCGATTTGGGACATGATTTTCAGAAGTTCGGTCATGAATTCGAGTCAGAAGAAAAATGAAAAAAAAGAGCACTTACTTTTGTAGTAGGTTTACTTGGAACATTGGTGCTCCCAGAAGGAGAAAGTGGCACTATCAATCCGAGGGTCATTAAGGTAGCGGATACTCTCCTCAACGGAATAGATTATGGTCAAGCTAAGGTGTTCCATACCTTGGCCCTTATGATAGTGGCCGAGATATATCGGGCATTGGGAATGTGCCAAAGTGGCGCTCGTTTCTTCCAGGGTTGCAACCTTATTTTGCAATGGTGGATGATGACACACTTATTAAAGGATCCTAGAGTGGGACATCTGAACCATCGAACAAAGGTGAATCTCGTATCATCACTAGATATACGTCTGTTCCTGCACAAGTTTCAAAGAAGAAAGTCTTTAGAATTTCGGTTAACGATTTTCGAGGAATTGAATGACAACGACACTCAATGGTCAATCAACTATCTCCCCCAGGAAAGTACATTACTCGGGGGGAATGAATGGCCTTTCCTAGTACTTCCAGGACTCAGGGGAACTCATCTTTATAATCCTAGCCGGGTCCTCAGACAATTTGATATCAGGCAGTTGATACCACAAACTGCACCTATGCTTAGATTATTCACTGGGTATGATGAATTCGAAACTCCCCTCAAACAATACATAGAACATAGGTGGAAGAGAAGAAAAACACAAGGAATATTTTTCCATATCGGGTACGAGCCCAAAGTTAGTGACACATACAAGGAATGGTTAAAAAAGAGTCTTGCTGGAGCATTAATCCCAGGACCAAATATTCCCACTCGGATTATTGATATGAAATCAGAGCATTAGATCCAACTCCATGGACTTTAAGATGAATTCCAAATAAATGAGATCGCGCACCAACATAGGCATATGGAAGATGCCTCGACCATATGCATGTTGAGAGAAGAGTTAAAGAGAGTCAGACAAGAAACTAATAAAACTAGGCAGTGTTTGATTGATTTGGATGATTGCATAATTATACAGATTGAAGATATAGAAAAAATGACCTACAAGAGCAAGGAAGAGTTGTATGGGATTCATTTGATCATCAATAGGTATCAGATATGACAGGAGGTAAACAAGGCTAAGAAGGTAAGGGCAACCGAAGGAGCATCCAGTAGCTAGTTTTTTTATTCTATGCGTGGGATTTTATTTTCTTTCATGTTATTTTCCTTTTCCCTAAAGATTGTATCCCTCTTATGCTATCTTTTGTAGACATTTACACCCTTTTGCATATCTATGAAAGTTGGGGGATAATGGATTGGCTTTAAAAAGGAATATATTTTTTTTCAAAATCCGTTAGGCCCAAACCCTTGGCTCAAAAAGGGTCACTCAGTTAGGATACGCGCTATTATATTGTTTATGTGATATAACTGTTTTATGTGTTTATGTGTGTTTGTTTGAGTCAAAGATAAATTTATCCACTATGCTTCCATGGATTAGTTTGTCTATGGCACTAACAACTCTATGTGGTTACTTCTTGTCAAGTATCTTGCATTACTTATCACATATGGAAACTAACGCATTTGCCTTTGAGTTATTTTACTTTACAGATAATAGAAAACTACTCCATGTTGAAATAAACTGGCAGAACATCCTTACTTCATCTGGTCAAAAGCACATAAAATCCCATCCTCTGACCATTATTCAAAAATGACTGGAAAGGACGAATAAAATGCATTAACCACCAGGGAAAATGTAATAGCGGAGCAAAATGAGATGGTTCCTGAACTCACAAGAAAATTAGAAATGCTTCCGGAGGAGATGAATCATACTCGAGATTTAGCTAACCTGACCATCACTGTCAATGCTCCCGCTCTAGGAGAATAGGGGACTCCACTCCAGATCCCTCCCTTCAGTACCGCCTATTCTCAGGGACCATCCAAATAATAGATCATCCGTCTCTGCTCCTCAACTTGTCCAAAACACCAATCAAGAAAATAACCCAGATGCTTACCATTCATAAAATCCATCCCTAACCCTATAAAATCCATCTCCAAATCCATAAAATTCATTCCCAAATCCCCAGAACCCATGTTCAAACCCACAAAACCTGCTCCCAAATCCACAAAATTTGCTCTAAAATCTACAAAATCCATCTCCGAATCCATAAAATTCATTTCCAAATCCACAAAATCCCTCTCAGATCCCTCCAAACTACTCTCAAATTCCACAAAGCTTTTCCAATTTCCAAAAAATCCTTCCCACCTTCCACCCAACCTCATCTCATTCTCAAAATCAAGCTACCCTTCCAAATCCTTCTCATGTCATCATATCCCCTGACATTCGCAATTCTTTTCCCAAGCCTGAGATAGACCATTACAAAGAAAAGGAAAAAGAGTGAAAGATCAAGCATGAAATAAAATTGTTGGCTCTAAATGAAGAAATTGTAAGGATCAAGGAATCTCATGGGGATGGGGATAATAATGGTTTGGGTTACAATGATCTATGTGTTCACCCTGGAGTAGATCTACCGGAAGGATACAAGGTCCCTAAATTTGAAGTGTTCGATGGTACTGGAAATCAAATGGCCCATCTGAGAAGGTATTATGATCAAATGGTGAGGGTAGGAAAAATGAGGCATTATTGATGCGCTTATTCAGCAGAAGCTTAAGCGGCGAAGCCTTAGATTGGTTCACGTCTCAAGAGCTAAAAAGATGGACTAGTTGGAAGGCATTGGCTAAAGGTTTCCTTGATAAGTTTGTGTTTAACATTGAAATAGTCCCTGACTGATACTCATTAGACTGGATCAAGCAGAAGAATGATGAGTGTTTTCGAGACTATGCCTTTCGTTGGAGAAATAAAATGGCCAAGGTACAACCTCCCATGTCTGAGAAAGAGATGGTGTCTGTGTTCTCTCGCGCTCAGGAAAGAGAATATTATACTAGGATGGTATCCACTATCAGGGCAACTTTCGCAGATTTAGGAAAAATTAGAGAATCGCTAGAGAAGGGTATTCAAACAGGAAAGATTATCAAAACCTCAACATCGTCTGGGACTTCTCTGTTCCCAAAGAAGAAGAAAAAGATGTAAGTGCGGTCTCCGCTTATTCTATTTTTAAGTTGAAGAAGAGATCCAAGCCTAGGAATATTCTCTGCTCTCCGCCGTCACCAAATTTTCAGCATGTATTCTACACCCAACCCCAGTACCAAACTCCACTTCCCAATATCCAATCCCAATACCAAACTCCAGAACTAAATATTTTACCCTAATACCAAGCTCCACAACCAAATATTTTACCCCAATACCAAGTTCCACAGCCAAATTATTAGCCCCATGTTCAAGCTGCCCCTCCAAATAACTGAACAAACATCCAAGAGCCCCAAAATTATCATTAAGTACCTCCTCATGCTAATCAGAACCATTATAACCCCCAACGTTAAAACCTAAAAAAACCTCCCCAAAACTTCACGTCGCTTTGGAAGATTGAAGGGTGCCAGTCATTACAACCTATCCAACCAAAACTTATCAATCCCAACTCTCAATTTTATCATGCCAATCAAAATTGTGCCTATCATTCGGGAGTGACAGGGCACAGTACTGAGGATTGTGTTAGTCTAAAACACAAGATTCAAGATTTGATTGATCAGAAGGTCATCATGCTTCAGTTGCCAGCACCAAATATCAACAGTAATCCATTGACTAATCATAGGGGAACTGCAGTTAACATGATTGAAATAGAGGGTGAATGGGTGTTTAACAAGATCATCATTAAGGTGAATTTAGAAAAGTTCAAAAGGACGGAAGAGGTAGAGAAGATGGAGAGAGCCTTAGCTTCCTTAAGTGTCAATGAGAAGCCTCAATTTATAGTAATGACAACCTCAACTCAGGAGTACACTCCTCCGCCTAGGAAGGAATTTATTGTGGAGACCGCTGTTGCCCAAGGGATGACATGGTCTGGATGATGCTACATTCCTGAAGATTTGACCAATAAGAAGGATTCACAGAAAAGGACAATTACTGAAGGGGAGGCCAAGGAATTTTGGAGGCATATGCAAATGAAATATACTCAATTGTGAAGCATTTAGAGAAGGCTCCGACCTAGATTTCTACTTTGGCACTATTAATGAGTTCATAATATCACCGACAAGCTTTATTGAAGGTCTTGGATGAAACGTATGTTCCCACAGGAACGTGTGTTGAGAATTTGGTTGCAATGATAGGAAATATTGTGGGAAGTCATCGAATATCATTTAGTAAGAAAGAGTAGCCATTTGAAAGAGTGATTCATAATAAAGCCTTGCATGTCACAATAATTTGTCGAGACTATATGATTAATAGGGTATTGATAAATTACGAATCTGGTTTAAATAGTTGTCCTCTTTCCATATTGGTTCGAATGGGTTATGATTTGGGGAAAATTCGCCAAATCCACGTAAACGTGAAGGCATTTGATAAATAGCAGAGAGATACCATAGGTGAAGTTGACTTATACATCCAAATGGGACCTGATGAATTCAAGGTTAAATTTCATGTTATAGATATTCATCCTAGTTACAACCTGCTTCTGGTAAGACCATGGATACATGGTGCAAAGGCATTTTCATCGACCCTTCATCAGTTATTGAAGTTTATTTGGGATAATCATAAAATAGTCATCCAAGGAAAAGAAAGCCACATGAATCATCCCAATGGTTGTGTGCCGGTGATTGAAGATATCTCAAAGGGTAGTAGTTTTTATACAGTGGAAATTGTAAGTGTTGTGAAGAAAGATTTGACACTCAACGCTCTAATGCCTTCTGTCTACAAAATGATTACGACTGTGATGTTAAGAAATAGGTTCGAGCCTGGTCAGGGATTTGGTAAGAATCTGGAAGGAATTATTGATCCCATTATGATCCCAGAGAAAGCATCTAAGTATGCATTAGGATACCAACCGACAGAGGAGGATGGGTTTGAGGATAAGCCAAAGACGAGTCTGCCTAGGCCCTTGCCGCTCCTATACAAGTCATTTCCCATACGTGAGATATCAAATGATGATGGTCTTGGGGATATGATAAGAAATCTATTCGAGGGATGCAATGCTGTACCTGAGGATTTCTCAAAATCTAGTGCGGTGAAGAAGGTTGCACCAGGAGAGGCTTTGCATAATTGGACCTCCACTCTACTCATAATCCATCACCTATCGTGGTAGATGAAAGGGCAATTACTAGTAGTTTTATAAAAAATCGGTGATGATCCAGAGGAGGCCCCATATCCACCCTTTTATGTCTCACATTTTCTTTTTGTGTTTTACTATTTTAAAAAAGGCATGGGCCCGTATTTACGTGGGTATAAGCCATAGTATTTAATTATCTTCCAAATTTCAATGAAACGGCTTCCTTTTATTTTAAAAATTATTTTGAAACACCATTATATTAGTATATTTTATTATCTGGTTATCATCTAACTTGGTTTGTTTGTTTATTATAGTAACAGTAACTTAAAAATTACTAATGTCATGTTATGTCAAAGCTTAGACAAACAAAATGAGGGGAAGAATGATGATTGGAAAGAAGGTGATGAGGAACGGTTAGTGAAAGATATAGAGGAGTTTGAAAATCGAGAAAATCCCAACCTAGAGAAAACTGAAATAGTCAACCTAGGCAATCATGTTGAAATTAAAGAAACAAGTGTTAGTGTTCACTTAGGAGAAGTACAAAAAAGAGAATTCATTCACTTGTTGCGGGAGTATATTGACATATTTGCTTGGTCCTACTATTGTATGTCGGGATTGATATAAGACCCCATAAATTTTTCTAGTCGTTAGATCCTTTAAAGCATGTCAAGAGAGGCTTTGCACTTAGAAAATTTGGCTAAGTGTTTGAATTTCTTCATTTCATAAGCCTTCAAACTTTGCCAAATTATTTCGTGACCTTCCTGACCTCTGTTTTTCAATTTTAAAGTGGCATTATGATGGGGAAATTCAATAGTACATCTAGTGTGAGTTTCAGAATTTTTGGACTCCATTTAGGGCATGTTTGGTTTTTGAAACAGTAGCCCTCCGCGATTAGGGGGCGCCGCCTACGCTAGAACCCCGCTCCAAGAAGGGCGTCGTCCTAGGTTCCCCGGTGGTCTAAGCAGGGCGCCCCCCTGGGTATAACCTTGCGCCAAAATTCTGCATTTCAACATTTCGTGTTTCTAAGGGTAAATGAGTCATTTTTCTACCCCTATATATACTCTTTAACACGGGATTCAACCTCATTTAACCCAAAAATACTAGTTTTCTCTCAAAATTATTCAAGAACAAGAGCTAAGGTTCCAAAATCAAGACCCCAATCATCAAGGTTTTACCGTTAATCTTCCAAGGATCATATAATAAGGTATGCAGATGTTGATTCTTGGGTTCCTTCCACCTAAGAAGTTCAAGAATCCTTTTCAAAATTATAAAGTTTATGTTTTTATGAGTTTTCATGATTTATGTGTATGGAAGTTCATGATTATGTGTTGTTAAGGTTTTAGTTCATGATTTATATACAAAGTTCTAAGCTTTGATCTTAGTATGTGATAATTATATGATGTTCATGAAAAAGCCCCTTCAAGTTGCATGTTAAGTGATTGTTTATGTTAATTAGGTATAGAAATTATTGAATAACCAAAGCATGCTCTCCATATGTTTGATAAAATATTTGTTTGAAGGAAATAGAGCCATTATAGCATGTTGACAAGAAATCCCCAATTATGTATAGGCCCATGCATGCCAAGTGTTTGTTGAAAAGCCTTAGTAAATGAATTGTGATATGTTAGCATGAAATCCCCCAATTATGTGTTCTTGAATGCATGTTTAGTGTTTGATGCAAGACCTTGTTGAATGGAGTATAAGCCAATAACATGTCTCCTTATACTATCACATGCCAAGTGCTTGTTGAAGAGATGATTTAATGATTGTAGTGGTGAATGAAAGTTCATGGTCATGATTATTCAAGAATGGTTATGTTTAACTTTTATGTTATTGAGTTATGGGGGTATTTATACCCGATAATTTAGCTGCAAGTCTAGAAACCGTGTCAGTTTTCACGATAATCTTAGCCAGGCCACGATTCTTAGAACTCAGTAAGTTACAGAACTCAGTACTCTCAGAAATTTACAGAACTTAGAAAGTCTCCGTAATCTCAATATCATTAGCATTGTTGCTTCAGTTCAGTACTCAGCTCAGATCTTAGTAGTATTCAAGTGTTCAGTTCAGACCTCAGTAGCATTCAAGTAATCAATTTCGAACTTAGTATCATTCAGTCAGATAACGAGATTCGGTAATATTCCATCAGTCTTAGGAAATAAGTGAACGCAGCTTAACTCAGTTAATTAGTATGATCAGTAACAGATTCAGCTCAGAGTCTTTCATTTGGGAGTTAGATTTAGCACCGAGTGAACCTAGGGATGGGGGCTCACCTGTTCGAGAGGACTGAGATCCCTAGGAGCAATCCCTAAGTTTCAGAACTACGTAGCTAGCGTAGGTATGAGATGTCACCTGTTAGATAGGACTAACATACTCAAGGATCACCCATTAGTATAGGACTGATCCCAGGGGTCACCCGTTAGATAGGACTAACTCCATAGCAGAAGTGTCTTTACCCGTGGCACGATACGACACCCTTCCAACTGGGGTTATAGGTTAGACCCCCACTTAGCTAGAAGGAGCATGTTGGTTAGATGACTAATTCCCATAGTCTCAGTTTTAGAATCAGTCTCAGTAAAAGAACTTAGCTCAGTAGTGCAAATTCAAAACTGTTAGATGCAGTCAATCCTTAACATATTAGCAGATTCAGAGATCACCTGCTAGATAGGGCTGATCTCAGAGTTATCTAATCAATTTTATTATTAGTATGTTCAGAGATCACCCACTAGATAGGACTGATCTCAGATTCAGTGAAGTATCCTCATTATCATTAGATTCAGAGATCACCCGCTAGATCTAACTGATCTCAAACTTAGTACTCAGTTATCAACATCAGTAGATTCAGTTATTCAGTATCCAAGTATTAGTAATCTCAGATATCAGTAAAGTCAGTATTCAGTGTTACTACAATTTTCGTTATGGTTTATGCATTCATGAACATGTCCTCATTCAGCATAAGCAGATTATTTAGTCAGTATTGATCATGCATAAGCCTTTGCATTTAGCCTTACATCATCTTGCATACTAGTATATTTCCTCGTACTGACGTATTTGCACTATGGTGTTTTACTTTATACTATAGGTTCAGAAGCACGAGAGCCAGAGCACCATTAGCAGTCCAGATTCAGTTAGCAGTAGTTGATAGCAGTGAGTCCTCATCATTGATAATCTTTATATATTTTTTATTTTTTTTACCATTACATTAGATTCAGTATGTTAGTAGACAGAGTTAGTTGGGGACATGTTCCATCAACTCCTTATTCAGACAGTTTAGAGGCTTTAAGACTACAGAGTTTTTTAGACTAGTTATATAGACAAATGTTTTAGTTTTGATAATTGATAGACTTTATATAGTTTTATTTCAGTATTTGAACCTTATGGCAAGTTTCCATTATTTTTCCATATATATTTTGCTTTATTGTGCAGTGCTCAGTTACAGGTACCAGAAAAGGGTTAGCTTATGGTCCTTTAGGATCATAAGCACTATGTAGCATTCGGGGTTCCAGAATTAGAGCGTTACAAACTTGATATCAGAGCCTAAGGTTCAATAGTGTCCTAGAAAGTCTGAAAGCCACATCTAGTAGAATCTTGTGCATGGGTGTGTTGGGTGCCACATTTATGTACAGGAGTCTATAAGATGTTTTAGGAAAAGTTTTCCTTCTTTCATGGCTCAGATCGTACTATAGAAAGGTCCTCTAAGAAAGTTATATAGATTCCCAGTATGCTCCACACATGTCAACTCTATCTTACCTTCAAGGTAATAGAAATAGTGAAGCTCAAAGTCCTAGAGATAGGGCTTTCTCAGACTATCTCTGCAGACAGTTATGGGATTGCCCACAGGCTCAGCAGTATTCTATCAAATCCTTTCTCAGAATTCTATGATAGCATATGACCTAGAGTTAGAAGCATGAACCTAGGAGTTTAGCAATTGTAGAGTTGAAATAGTATTAACCATATCAAGCAGATTATGTATTCATGGGGATAGTTGTATAAAAGGTAAATCAGAAGGCTTGAATAGTGTATGCAAAAATTTAAGGTTATTGATCAGAAACTAAGTGTGTAGGTGTGGATGCGAGTTAGGAGGTGTGATCCTAGTAGTCGATGAAGGATCAGAAGCAGATGATGTGTTTACTGAGACA
Organism: Capsicum annuum; assembly: GCF_002878395.1. Lineage (NCBI taxonomy): Eukaryota > Viridiplantae > Streptophyta > Magnoliopsida > Solanales > Solanaceae > Capsicum > Capsicum annuum. The sequence goes on from NC_061111.1 coordinate 145,270,717, forward strand.
AGCATGTGTCGTAAAGGGGTGTAAGTATACGGTGATGATTACAGAAACTAAAGAATGTTAAGAGTTGTATTCTAGAAGATAGTATTAGCAGTGAGTTTTATACTTTCAGGAGCAGAATTTCTGGATGAGTCTATCATTCATATGTATTATTATACCCCAGACTCTAGAGTAGATTGATTATAGTTCAGTTCAGAGTTTAGTAAAGTGTTCATAGACTTATGGTGATAACTTGAAGCTAAAGAGGAGAGTATATTTTAAAGAGTATAGAAGAAGTACTTCAGTTAAGTATAAGTTTCAGCATGAGTTAGTTAG
>NC_061111.1:145274028-145356767 GCF_002878395.1 Capsicum annuum
AGCCAACAAGTCGATTTAGCAGTCAGACAATCAGATTTGTATAGTTTGTTCTCTTATCTTTTCATCTATTCATACTATCTGAAATCTCAAGGAATACAACCATTCCAAGATAGAAAGTCCTAGTAGTTACGAGTATAAGTTCAGTTCATGAGTCATGCATTAGTTTCAGCTCTCCGAGGTTCAGTTATGATCCAGTTAGTAGATGCCCTGTGCATCGCCCCAGTATGTCAGGGAAGTGAGAACAGCGTTCTTAGAGGGACATAGAGTCCCAAGGGGGAGATACCCCCAAACTCCCCAATGCCGTCAGGTATTTAACCCATTCAATTGTATGTTCAAATATTTCTCACAAAGCTAGCATCAATTATCATTTCATAATCAATCAAGCATTCAAAAGTAAGTTCTGTCAAGTATTCATGCATTAGACATGCATATTCAGTAGAAGAAGCTCAGATTATCAGTAATTTCAGTCATGCATTTATGATTCAGTTATTCATGCACCAGATATGCATGCTCAGTGTAAGATCTCAGCCACGTATCCATGCATCAGACATGCATATTCAGTATGAGATTTCAGTATATCAGTAGTTCTAGTCATATAGTCACGTTCCTGATGTTCTCGCCCCTTAAGTAAGTTCTGTCTATCAGTATTCTCAGTCTAGTCAGTCCCATTTGAGGATGAATGTTCCCAAGGGGGAGATAATGTAAAACCCTATAAAATTTTCTAGTCGTTAGAGCCTTTGAAGCATGTTAAGAGGGGCTTAACACTTAGAAAATTTTGCTAAGTGTTTGAATTTCTTTATTTCATAAGCCTTCGAACTTTGATGAATTATTTCGTGATCTTTTCGACCTTCATTTTTTGATTTTCAAGTTGCGTTACGATGGGGAAACTCAATAGTACATCTCGGATGAGTTTTAGAATTTTTGGACTCCGTTTAGGGCATGTTTGGTTTTTGAAACAGTATCCCTCCGTGATTAGGGGGCGTCGCCCAGGCTAGACACTCGCTCTAAGTAGGGCGCCTCCCTGGGTATATCCTTGGGACAAAATTTTGTAGTTCAATATTCCGTGTTTCCAAGGGTAAATGAGTCATTTTACTACCCCTATATATGTTCTTTAACACGGGATTAAGCCTTATTTAACCCAAAAATACTAGTTTTCTCTCAATATTGTTCAAGAACAAGAGCTAGAATTCCAAAATCAAGACCCCAATCATCAAGGTTTCACCGTTAATCTTTCGAGGATCATATAGTAAGGTATGCAGATGTTGATTCTTGGGTTCCTTCCACCCAAGAAGTTCAAGAATCCTTTTCAAAATTATAAAGTTTATGTTTTTTGGAGGTTTCATGATTTATGTGTATGGAAGTTCATGGTTATGTGTTGTTAAGTTTTTAATTCATGATTTAGATTCAAAGTTCTAAGCTTTGATCCTAGTATGTGATAATTATATGATGTTCATAAAAAAGCCCTTCAAGTTGCATGTTAAGTGATGTGTTTATGTTAATTAGGTGTAGAAATTATTGAATAACCAAAGTGTTTGATAAAATGTTTGTGTGAAGGAAATAGGGCCATCATAGCATGTTGACAAGAAATTTCCAATTATGTATAGGCCTATGCATGCCAAGTGTTTGTTGAAAAGCCTTAGTGAATGAATTATGATATGTCAGCATGAAATCCCCCAATTATGTGTTCTTGAATACATGTTAAGTGTTTAATGCAAGACCTTGTTGAATGAAGTATGAGCCAATAACATGTCTCCCTATACTATCACATGTTTATGATTTCCAAGTGCTTGAAAAGATGCTTTAATGATTGTAGTGGTGAATGAAAGTCCATGGTCATGATTATTCAAGAATGGTTATGTTTAACTTTTATGTTATCGAGTCCTGGGGGTATTTATAACCGACAATTTAGCGGCAAGTCTAGAGCCCGTGTTAGTTTTCACGATAATCTTAGTCAAGTTATGATTCTTAGAACTCAGTTAGTTACAGAACTTAGTACTCTCAGACAGTTACAGAACTTAAGAAGTCTCAGTAATTTCAGTATCATTAGCATTTTAGCTTCAGTTCAGTACTCAACTCAGATCTTAGTAATATTCAAGTGTTCTGTTCAGACCTCAATAGCATTCAAGTAATCAATTCTGAACTTAGTATCATTCATTCAGATAACGAGATTTGGTAATATTTTGTCAGTCTTCGAAACCAAGTGAATGTAACTTAACTCAGTTAATTAGTATGATCAGTAATAAATTCAGCTCAGAGTCTTTTAGTTGGGAGTAAGATTTAGCACTGAGCGAACCTAAGGATGGGGACTCACCCATTAGAGAGGACTGAGATCCCTAGGAGCAATCCCTAAGTTCCAGAATAACGTAGCTAGCGTAGGTATGAGATGTCACCCGTTAGATAGGAATGACATACTCAGGGATCACCCGTTAGTATAGGACTGATCCTAGGGGTCACCCGTTAGACAGGACTGACTCCATAGAAGAAGTGTCTTTACCTGTGGCACGGTAGTGACACTCTTCCAAATGGGGTTATAGGTTGGACCCTAACTTAGCTAGAAGGGGCATGTCGTCTAGATGACTACTTCTCACAGTCTTAGTTTCAGAATCAGTCTCAGTAAAAGAACTCAGCTAAGTAGTACAAATTCAGGACTGTTAGATACAGTCAACCCTTAGCATATCAGCAGATTCAGAGATCACCCGCTAGACAGGACTGATCTCAGAGTTAGTCAATCTATCTTATTATTAGTATGTTTAGAGATCACCCGCTAGATAAGACTGATCTTATATTCAGTGAAGTATCCTCATTATCATTAGATTCAGAGATCACCTGCTAGATAGGATTGATCTTAACCTCAGTACTCAGTTATCAACATCAGTAGATTCAGCTATTGAGTATCCCAGTATTAGTAAGTTCAGATATCAGTAAAGTCAGTATTCAGTGTTACTACGATTTTCGTTATGGTTTATGCATTCATGCACATGTCCTTATTCAGCATATGTAGATTATTTAGTTAGTATTGATCATTCATAAACCTTTGAATTTAGCCTTATCTTATCTTGCATACCAGCACATTCCCTCGTACTGATGTATTTTCGCTATAGGGTTTTACTTTACACCATAGGTTTGGAAGCACAAGAGCTAGAGCATTGTTAGCAGTCCAGATTTAGTCACCAGTAGTTGATAGCAGTGAGTCCTCATCATTTGAGGATAATCTTTATATTTTTTTTGTTTTTTTACCATTATATTAGATTTAATATGTTAGTGGACAGAGTTAGTTGGGGACATGTTTCATCAACTCCTTATTCAGACAGTTTAGAGGCTTTCAGACTACAGAGTTTTATAGACTAGTTATACAATAAATGTTTTAGTTTTGATCATTGATAGAATTTATACATTTTTATTTCAGTATTTAAACCTTATGGCAAGTTTCTGCCAGTTTTCCGCATGTATTTTGCTATATTGTGTAGTGCTCAGTTATAGGTACCAGAAAAGGGTTAGCTTGTAGTCCTTTGGGATCATAAGCACCATGTAGCATCTGGGGTTCTAAACTTGGGGTGTTACAATTGATCACTAATATTGTGTCACATAAGTTACCAATCAATCCTGAGTTTGATCCAGTCAAGCAAAAAATACGAAAAATCAAGCCAGACTTAAGTTTGAAGATCAAGGAAGAAGTGACAAAGGAAATTCAATCTAAGGTTGTGGATGTCACAAAATATCTGACATGGCTAGCCAATATTGTCTTGGAGCCGAAGAAGGACGACAAGATTCAAATCTGCGTTGACTATAGAGATTTTAATAGAGCCAATCCTAAAGATAATTTTCAACTACCCAATATTCACATCCTCACCGATAATTATGCGAAGCATGAAATGCAGTCTTTTGTGAATTGTTTTGCTGGGTATCACCAAATATTGATGGACGAAGAAGATATAGAAAAGACAGATTCATCACACCCTGGGGTGTTTATCATTACAGGGTAATACTGTTTGGTCTTAAGAATGTAGTAGCAACATACATGAGGGATATGACGATGATTTTTCATGATATGATTCATAAAGAGCTTGAAGTGTACGTGGATGATATAATTATCAAATCCTGCGAGAGTTCGGATCATCTGACCCATCTGAAAAAATTCTTCAACAAATTAAGAAAATACAATTTAAAGTTGAATCCTACTAAGTGTGATTTTGGGTGTGCCATTCGGGAAATTATTGGGATTTATAGTCAGTAGAAAAGGCATCGAGGTGGACCCATCTAAGATCAAGACAATTCAGGATTTGCCACCATCGAGGACTAAGAAAGAGGTTATGAGTTTCCTGGGTTGTTTGAATTACATTAGCAAGTTCATTGCCCAATCAACAATCATATGTAGACCAATTCTTAAGATGTTGAAGAAAGATGCATTGAATGAGTGGATAGAAGGATGTCAGAGAGCTTTGACAGAATCAAGAAATATTTAACTGCTTAATTGGTTTTGGTTTTACCAAGGGAAGGAAGTCCGTTGTTGCTTTACCTGTCCATCTCAGAAAATGCTTTTGGATGTTTCCTTGGGAAACATGATGAGACCAGTAAGAAAGATAAAGCAATCTACTACTTTAGTAAAAAGTTTACGCCATATGAAGCCCACTACACTATTGTAGAAAGGACATGTTGCGCTTTAACTTGGGCCGCACAAAATTTGAGGCATTATCTATCGTCATACACAACATATCTCATTTCCAGAATGAATCCATTGAAGTATATATTCTAGAAAGCCATGCCTGCGGGAAAGCTAGCTAAGTGGCAGATGTTGCTGAATGAGTTCGACATTGTGTATGTGAATCAAAAGGCAATTAAGGGCAAGCCTTAGCAGACTATTTAGTAGAGAATCTAGTGGATGATGAATATGAGCCACTTCAAACTTACTTTCCACATGGGGAGATTTTATTTGTAGGAGTAGACATTGTAGAGATTTACCCCGGCTGGAGGTTGTTCTTTGATAGAGCGGTCAACTTTAAAGGTTCAGGAATTAGAGTAGTTTTGGTGTCAAAAATAGGCCAGACTTTCCCGCAGCCTCCCAGTTGTGCTTCCTGTGCACCAATAACATGGCCGAATATGAGGCTTGTATCTTAGGTTTCAAATTGGCACTTAATATGAGTGGTCGTGAATTGCTAGTCATAGGAGACTCAGATTTTTTGATTCACCAGGTACGGGGTGAATGGGAAGTAAGGAACTCCAAGATTACTCCTTATGTAGAGTTGGTGCAGGAATTATGTGGAAGATTCAAAGAAGTTGATTTCAGACATATCCCAAGGATACAGAATGAGTTTGCTGATGCTTTTCCAACTATATCCTCCACGATTTAGTACCCATATCAAAGTTACATCGATCCTTTGGAAATAAGCTTGAAGGAACAACCTGCGCATTGAGCGCATGCCGAAGAGGAGCCTGGCAGAAAACCATGGTACTATGATATTAAAAGGTATTTAAAATTTGGGATATATCCTGATGAGGCCATCAACAATCAAAAGAAGACAATCCGGTGTTTGGCAAAGAATTTTTTTTCAAGTGGGGAAATCCTTTTTAGGAGGACTCCAGACTTAGGATTCTTAAGATGTGTTGATGCTGCAGAAGCAACAAAATTAGTAAAGAAAGTACACGTTGGAGTTTATGGGCCCCACATAAATAGGTTTGCCCTTGCTAAAAAGATCCTGAGAATTGGTTACTTTTGGATGACTATGGAAAATGATTGTAGCAAGTATGTGCAGAAGTGCCTAAAATTTCAGATACATGGAGATTTGATCCAAATGCTCCCACATAAGCTTTGTGCGATGAGTTCACCTTGTCCTTTTATAGCTTGGGGTATAGATGTTATCGGGCCAATAGAGCCACTGGCATCAAACGGGCATAGATTCATTTTGGTTGCTATTGATTACTTTACTAAGTGGGTCGAAGCTGCTTCATATAGAGCTGTCACCAAGAAACTTATTGTAGATTTTGTCAAAAATAACTTGATTTGCAGATTTGGAGTGCCAAAATTGATCATTACTGACAATGGGGCAAACTTGAATAGTCACTTGTTGAATGAGATTTGTGATCAGTTCAAAATTATTCATCGCAACTCAACCGCGTATCGTCCATAGATGAATAAAGCCGTGGAAGCCGCCAATAAGAACATAAAGAAGATCTTAAGGAAGATGGTCGAAAATGATAGATCATGGAATGATATATTGCGTTATGCTTTACTAGAGTATCATACAACAGTTCGAACCTCTACTGGGGAAACTCCTTATCTACTTGTTTATGGGAATGGAGCTGTGATGCCTACCAAAGTTGAAATACCTTTCCTAAGGATCATTCAAGAAGCTGGATTAAATAATGAAGAATGGGTTCGTGCTCTCTATGAACAACTCATGTTGATCGATGAAAAGAGAATGGTTACCGTGTGTCATGGCCAGTTCTATCAACATAGGATGATCCGTACCTTCAACAAGAAAGTACAATCACGAACATTTGAAGTCGGGCAACTCGTTCTCAAGCGCATATTCCCTCACTAAGCAGAGTACAAAGGCAAGTTCACTCCAAACTGTCAAGGGCCATACATAGTTCGCAAGGTACTATCCAGAGGAGCTCTAATTTAATCTGAGATGGATGGTCAAGAGTGGACCAAACCAATCAATTATGATGCGGTAAAGAGATACTATGTTTGAATATTGTTTTAGTTTTGTTTCCTTGGTTTATTTGTAATCGCCTTTATGATATTATTTGTTTTATGATGTGTAATTGCCTAGAATCCCTTTCCTTTTATGTACGAACTATGTTTGACCTGAATTCCCAACAAAAGGGATATGTAGGCGGCCTATGTCGATTTTGGTCAACTCATTAGATTTTTTTATATATCCCTAGCATAGTACGAACTACATTTGACCTGAATTCCCAAGAAAGGGATACTTAGGCGGCCTATGTCAGCTTCGGTCAACCTATTAGATTTTTCTATACATCTCTAGAGCAGTCCTGAACTACGTTCGTCCTAATTTCTGCTTCAACGGGATACGTAGGCGCCCTAACAGCTCGGTCATACAACCCCAAAAAATGGAAACTGGGGCAGAATTATTGAGAAAGAATCTCAAAAATTCATAAGAGAGGAGGATCATCATCCAACAAAGAGAATGAAGATTAACAAAGACTTTGGATCCTCTCGAACTAAGATCATCTCAAACAATTTTAAACTAGGGCAAAAATTTTGAGGATGGCCTCAAAATTTCCACTGAACACTGAAATATATTTCAAATCCACCATCACCAGAGTCCAAAGTCAAGTTTTAGAAATCACCAGCTGCGACAAGGTCTAGGTTGACTAAATCTCTGGCTATGACAGAACTTTAATAGAAACCCTCAGCGATGATGATGAATCCCTAGAATTCCTCCATCATTCGTCAAAATCAAGAGAAAGATGTTCGTTGAGATAGTGCATGGCATGACAGGGAGTCAGGGTGGAAGTCCTAACATAATAAAGTACCCCAAAGATGGCGAGGAGTAAACCAAGGATCGAAGGAGGTCAATACGGAGTAGTTTCACTCAAAACTAATTATTTTTCTATGGGTGTAGGGATAAGTACACAAAATGAGAATCTTTTTCAAAATATCCCCAAGCGAGTTGCGAGCTACACCAGAGTATATAATGCTTAAGAACGGTATTTTTGGGTAGTCCCAACAATGGGTTTAATACCCATTTATCGAGGACTTTTTGAATTGTCTATCTCATTTCTTGAGATCATGAAAGAAAACAAAGGTGTCTTATCTTCTTTATAAATATTGTATTTAAAATTTTCCTAAAAAATAGTCGCTAGCAAAAACAACTTTGTGTCTACTAAATATTTACCTTTAGCGCAGGTACATTCAAGGGAGGCGACACAATAAATATAACAATTAAAAGGATCACTCGATAGGAGGAAGAGCAGAAAGTCACCCTCAAAATTTGACTCGAAACAAAGCAAACGGTACATGTAGAAAGCAAAACCCAGACAAACGAACTCTGGAGAAACTGTTTTCAAATCACTGGAAGAACCATTTCATATTATCTCACTACCGAGAGGGCCATTTCATGACATTGCCAAGAGGGACATCTCATAACTTTGCCAAGAGGGCAATTTCATCTCATTTCATTGCCGAGAGGGCCATTTCATATCATTGCCAAGAGGGCCATTTCATCTAATTTCATTGCTGAGAGGTCCATTTCATATCATTGCTAAGAGGGACATTTTATCTCATTTCGTTGCTGAGAGGTCCATTATATTTAATATCTGTTGACACATAAGATAACATACGCTGGTGTCGAGGATATCATCAACATTCAATATCTGTTGACACGCGATATAGCATACGCTGGTGACGAGGATATCATTATCATTTAATATCTGTTGACATGCGAGATAGCATCACTGGTGTCGAGGATATCATTAACATCAATATCTGTTGAAACACGAGATAGCATACTCTGGCGTCGAGGATATCATCAATATTAATATCTATATACACGCGAGATAGCATACGCTGGCGTCGAGGATATCATTAACATTTAATATCTGTTGACATGTGAGATTGCATACGCTGGCAATGACTTTACCTGAGTCTTACCTGAGTCTCTGGGATATGTAGGCTGAGCTTTATGAAGAAAAGTCGACTGCATTCCAACCTCCCCTAATCCTCTTATTCCACAGTTTTTCGATTTGGCCAAAATTTGGGACTCGGAATAGCTCGTGATTTCTTTAAAAATCGTGCTTTAAAATCAAACTTTATGAACTACTAGTGGCCTGAATTCTCATGTAACCCAGGATATGTTGGAAACCTGATACCAGGGTCCGGCCATAACTCCATGAAACTCGTTAAAAAGCTAACCTCATTCGGACAAAAATTAGGAATGTCAAACTCCCTTCGCCCAGGGTTACTTGCATTCACCCTACCCAAAGGGAGGGGGTAGTTGTTGACACCTAATTTTTGCCCTCTACGACTAAATTTAATCGTGGGTTTCTTCAATTCTTAATAAAATTAAAATATTTATTTTATCTTGATAAATGCGCTTTAAAATATTTATTTGGGTTAATCTTGTCATTTAAGTGACATACTTTCGTGTTTACATAAATGATATTGTATAAATTTTGTCGCTTAAATGAATATTTTTATCAAAATTGGACTTTTATTGAGATAATCTTGAAAATTAATTCAAACGGGTAAAGTCTCAATTTAAATATAAATTATTCTCAAAAATAATTTATTTGGATGAATATGTGTTTGATTTTATTAAATTAAGAAGCTCGGGTTTAAACAAGTTATTAATTAGTATCGAATTTCAATTTAATTTGGCTAAGCTATTAAATTCGTCCATAATTGAAATCAAATGGGTCACAATTGCAATGCAATTCCCTAAATGATTTTCAATTTGGCCAAAACTTAAATAGAACAGGCTAATCTAATTAAAGTTATTTTTTTTAATAACCCCAAATCAACCTAAATCCTAATCTACCCATTTCCTTTTTCAAACTAACCCATTACATGACCCAGTCCACTCTAAACCGCCCCAGCCCACTCCAATTCAACTGACCTGACCCAATACCCTTTTCCCTTCTCCTTCTCTAATACAACAATAATAACTCTCAAAAGAAACAAAAATTCAACGATACCAGCAACAACAAAAACTTCAGTGACAACAAATTTAGCCAACATTTGATAACATCAACAACGACAAAATCCCAACGATGAACAACTCCAATTTTAATCTGTCAAAACCCAAAACAGTAACAACCAACGGCTACAACTCGACCCGACTCGGCGCGAACACCAAAATTCAACCAACAAAGATTCGAAAATCATGGAAATCTCTCTCTTTCCATCTTATCTTTGCAACTTTGAAGACCTAGAGCCATCCCTTTTGACTTTTTCTCTTTAGTTTGTGTGTTCAAAACCCAAAATCCAATCCAAATCAGAAGGGATTAGTCAATCTGAATTTGTGGGATATGTTTCCACTCTTTTTCTCAACTTTTTGTCAAATCCCCCAACCACTCCTTGGCTAAAACTGGCTTTATTTTGAATTTTAATAGAAATTTTTTCAATATAAATAGGATGGATGCTTCCATTTGGGGCAGGGGACTCTTGGAGGATTTTTGGGGATTTTGAAGGAGCATTCCTTTAATCCTACGTAACCTAAAATCCATCAAAGTCATACTAAGCTCCGGCAAAATTTGAGTTAAAATTCAATTTCGAAGTCATCTTTGTCTGCTCGTCGTCTAGGTTCGCTGCCCGAAGAAAGTTCCTCCGACTCCCTTCTCTCGCATTTTGTTGGGTTAAACCCAATTTGCATCGAGTCAAAACCTCAAATTCAAGTCCCCAGGGGACTGCTTTGTGCTGGGATACAGAAGATATACACCATTATACAGGATTGAGAAAGGGCAAATGGAAAGGAAGCTGATTATATGGTTGAAAGGCCAAAATATGTATATATTTGACCAGTATACGGTCTAATATACGCTGTATATACCAAAAAACGAGGCAGCAGGAAAACTAATATTCAGTCAGTATACATCTGGGTATACATTGCAGAAATGGACCATAAGTCCAAGAAGAATAGGCCCAAAGTAGGCTAGATTTGAAAAGGGCCCAATCTTTAACTCTTTTTCTCTTTAGTCTCCATTTTAACTTGTTTATTTGTGTTTATTTGAACACTCTTAACTAATTAATCTAAATAAATCCCCTAAAGTATTACCATTTTATTTTATCACGGCTTCTAGTCAATTCACAATTTTCTTTCCTAATTTATCTCGTCTAAATGAATTAAGTGATTCTTTCGATTTTTCTTCCTAAAACTAATCCTAAAAGAAAAATTTGCTAAGCACTTTATTTTAAAATTGACATTTGTTTTGTTCTTGTGACTAATAGTTTATCTAGGTTAAAATAATTTCCTTCAAACCACAAAAATTATTTTCTCGTAAATTTTAACTTTTTCACAATTTATAAGATAGTTTTAACATGATATTCTCTTAACATTTTTTCAAAGGTGTTATTTAGAACAAATTGATCTTTTAAAATTAATATATATATATATATATAGTTATATATATATAGTTATATATATAGAGACATATAATAAGATCAATTACGTAACTTTATTTTTCAAAGAAACACAAACTTATTTTCTTCTTAAATCCAAGTGTGCAACCTAATTTAGATATGTTTCTCTTCGAGTCAAGTAGAATATTTTACAATTTTCCTCGAAATAATTATGAATTAAATAGAATATTTTTTAAGTAGAATATTTTGTAATATTTCTCAAAAAATAATCTTAAATTATGCGGAATATTTAATAATTTTTCTCAAAATTAATATTGGATTAAGTGAAACACGCCATAGCTTTTTTCCAACTCAAGTAGACTACTTCTCGCTTGAATAAACAAATGTCAATTTTAAAGATGTAAATAAAAGCAATCTTTTTTTGCAAAATTAGCTACCTTTCGTAAGTTAGTCAAAGATGATCTTTTGGTAAACCGTTTTAAAACGGACACTCCTAAGTGCCATAAAAGCCTTCTTAGGGCGTTAATTGAACCCTTACTCAGTTTCTCTAAATTCAAAGATTTATTTCTGTTTTTGAATCTTTGAAATTTCTTTTAAGTTTTCTTGATATCTTCTTTAAATATCAAGTGGCGACTCTGTAATTTCTTAAAAATTATTTTGAAAGGTTTTCTTGAATTTTTGAAATAGTTTTAAAAGGGTCAAAATCATTTCCTTTAAAATGAAATTCGAAAAGGGATAAAACAGAAATGACGACTCTGCTGGGAAACTAGGTTCTAACCAAATGTTTGATTTCATCTTTTGACTAGCTGTTTAAATTGCTTATGTATTTATGTGTTTCGATTTTATGGAATTTAATTATTGCATTTCATGACATATTTCTGCATTGATTATAAAATTATTTTGGTGTTTCGTAGATGTCCCGGCCCCTATTATTCAACTCCATATCAAATATTGGAAATACGACAGTTTATCGACACGTTAAGCGGTTGGAGGTTGTTCGTGTTTTCAAACTCAAGTTGTCCGCTTGGAAACCTGTGTCCAAACCCACTCTAGACACAATACCCGATGGGGTATTGGGCCCGTTAGAAAACTTTTCCTGCGTCTATTGACCCCGAGTCAATGACAGATGAATCATGTTTATGTGTTGACGAAATAAATATTTGTTTAAACCAATCCATTATTTCATGGGGTGGGGGAAACTTATCTTTACTTTTTTTCGTGTGTAGGAAATGTCCCAACCATACCCTTGCAAAAGGTTTAAGATGGTTACCGGACCTAATAAATTTCTGAAAGTATGATGGATATATATGAGTGAAGAAGATAAAAGGGCTGTTAGTGCGCATACTGGACACCTGCCTTCACTCATAGAGATGGATGCCTGGCCTGAAATGATTCGCATTCTAGCGACGTTCTGGGATGACGACAACATGGTGTTTCACTTTGGGGAAGTAGAGTTGGCACCCACTATTGAGGAAGTCTTAACTTGTTATGAAAGTCTTGATATGTGCAAAAAAATAAAGAGTGTACCAGATAATAGTTTTCTAGTCCCTAACATGATGAATCGTCAAAAGATCCAAAAAGTATTTACAACCAATGATGGAACCTGGTTGGGAGAACACGGGACTCCACTCCAGATCCTCCCCCTCAGTACGCCTATTCTCAGGGACCATCCAAATAACATATCGTCCATCTCCGCTTCTCAACTTGTCCAAAACACCAATCGAGAAAATAACCCAGATGCTTACCATCCATACAATCCATCCCTAACCCCACAAAATTCGTCTCCTAATCCATAAAATTCATTCCCAAATCCCTAGAGCCCATGTTCAAACCCATAAAACCCGCTCCCAAATCAACAAAATTCACTCTCAAATCCACAAAATTCGCTCCCAAATCCACAAAATTCGCTCCCAAATCTACAAAATCCATTTCCAAATCCACAAAATTCATTTTTGAATCCACAAAATCCCTCTTAGATCCCACCAAACTACTTTCAAATTCCACAAAGCTTTTCCAATTTCCAAAAAGTCCTCCCCACCTACTACCTAACCTTCTCTCACCCTCAAAATCAAGATACCCTTCCAAATCCTTCTCATGTCTCATATCTCCTGACATTCACAATTCCTTTCCTAAGCCCAAGATAGACAATTACGAGAAGAAGGAAAAAGAGTGGAAGACCTAGCATAAAATAAAATTATTGTCTGTAAATGAAGAGATTATAAGGATCAAGGAATCTCATGTGGCGGAGGACAATGATGGTCTGGGTTACAATGATCTATGTATTCACCCTGGAGTAGATCTACCGGAAGGATACAAAGTCCCTAAATTTAAAGTGTTCGACGGTACTAGAAATCCAATGGCCCATCTGAGAAGGTATTATGATCAAATGGTGGGGGTATGAAAAATTGAGGCATTGCTTATTCAATAGAAGCTTAAGCAGCGAAGCCTTAGATTGGTTCACGTCTCAAAAGCTGAAAAGATGGACTAGTTGGAAGACATTGGCTAAAGGTTTCCTTGATAGGTTTGCATTTAACATTGAAATAGTCCCTGACTGATACTCATTAGACCAGATCAAGCAGAAGAATGATGAGTGTTTCCGAGACTATGCCTTTTGTTAGAGAAAAGAAGTGGCTAAGTTACAACCTCCCATGTATGAGGAAGAGATGGTATCTGTGTTCTCTCATGCTTAGGAAGGAGAATATTATACTAGGATGGTATCCGTTGTCAGGGTAACTTTCGCAGATTTGGTAAAAATTAGGGAATCGCTAGAGGAGGGTATTCAAACAGGAAATATTTTCAAAACCTCAACATCATCTAGGACTTCTATGTTCCCAAAGAAGAAAAAAGAAGATGTAGGTGCGGTCTCCGCTGATTTTGTCGCTAAGTTGAAGAAGAGATTCAATCCCAGGAACTTTCTCTCCTTTTCGCCATCACCAAATTTTCAGCATGTATTCTATACCCAACCCCAGTACCAAACTCTACTTCCCAATATCCAATCCCAATACCAAGCTCCACAGCCAAATATTTTACCCCAATACCAAGCTCCACTTCTAAATATCCGATCCTAATACCAAGCTCCACAGCTAAATATTTTACCCCAATACAAAGTTCCGCAGTCAGATTATCAGCCCCATGTTCAAGCTGCCCCTCCAAATAACCGAACAAACGTCCAAGATCCCCCAAATTATCATTAAGTACCTCCCCCTATTAATCAGAACCATTATAACCCCCAACATCTAAACCTCGAAAAAAGACCTCCCCGAAATTTTATGCCGCTGATCGAAAGTCGCACCCAGCTCTTTGGAAGATTGAAGGATGTCATTCATTACAACCTATCCAACCAAAACTTATCAATCCCAACTCTCGATTTTATTATGCCGATCAGAATTGTTCCTATCATTCGGGAGCGGCATGGCACAATACTGAGGATTGTGTTAGTCTAAAGTACAAGATTCAAGATTTGATTGATCAGAAGGTCATCACGCTTCATTCGCCAGCACCAAATGTCAACATTAATCCATTGCCTAATCATGGGGAAACTGTTGTTAACATGATTGAAATAGAGAGCGAATGAGTGTTTAGCAAGACCATCACTAAGGTGAATTCAAAAAAATTCAAAAGGATGGAAGAGCTGGAGAAGATGGAGAGAGTCGTAGCTGCCTTAAGTGTCAATGAGAAGCCTTAATTTATAGTAATGATGAACCCAACTCAGGTGTACACTCCTTCAGCTAGGAAGGAATTTATTGTGGAGACCACCGCTGCCCAAGGGATGACACGATCTGGATGATGCTACATTCCTGAAGATTTGATCAATGGGAAAGATTCACAGAAAAGGTCAATCACTGAAGGGGAGGCGGAGGAATTTTGGAGGCGTATGCAAATGAAAGACTACTCAATTGTGAAGCATTTAGAGAAGACTCCTGCCCAGATTTCTATTTTGGCACTATTAATGAGTTAGCAATATCAGTGACAAACTTTATTAAAGGTATTGGATGAAGCATATTTTCCCACAGGAATGAGTGTTGAGAATTTGTCCACAATGATAGGAAATATTATGGGAAGTCATTGCATATCATTTAGTGAGGAAGAGTTGCCATTTGAGAGAGTGATGTATAATAAAGCCTTGCACATCACTATTATTTGTCGAGAATATGTGATTAATCGGGTATTGATAAATGATGGATCTGGTTTGAACATTTTTCCTCTTTCCACATTGGTTCAAATGGGCTATGATTTGGGTAAAATTTGCCAAAGCCACGTAAATATGAGGGCATTTGATGGAGGGCAGAGAGATACCATAGGTGAGATTGACTTGTACATCCAAATGAGACCTGCTGAATTCAAGGTTAAATTTTATATTATGGTTATTCATCCTAGTTATAACCATGGATACATGGTGCAAAGGCAGTTTCATCGACCCTTCATCAGTTATTGAAGTTTATTTAGGAAGATCATGAAATAGTCATCCAAGGGGAAGAAAGCCACGTGAATCATCCCAATAGTTGTGTGCCGGTGATTGAAGATATCTCAAAGGATAGTAGTTTTTATACAGTGGAAATTGTAAGTGCTGTGGAGAAATATCTAACGCTCAAAGCTCCAATGCCTTCTGTCTACAAAATGATTGCGATTGTGATATTAAGAAATGGATTCGAGCCTGGTCAAGGCTTAGGTAAGAATCTGAAAGGAATTATTGATCCCATTATGATCCCATAGAAAGCATCTAAGTATGGGTTAAGATACCAGCCGACAGAGGAGGATAATTTTGAGGATAAGCCAAAGACTAGTCTACCTAGGCCCTTGCCACTCTTGTACTAGTTATTTTCCATGCGTGAGATGTCAAATGATGGTGGTCTTGGGGATGGGATAATAAATCTATTCGAGGGATGCAATGCTTTACCAAAAGATTTCCCAAATTCCAGTACGCTGAAGAAGGTTGTACCAGGAGAGGCTTTGCAAAACTGGACCTCCACTCCACTCATAACCCATCACCCATCGTAGTAGATGAAAGGGCAATTACTAGTAGTTTTTAATAAATTGGTGATGATCCAGAGGAGGCCTCGTATCCACCCTTTTATGTGTCAAATTTTCTTTGTGTTTTACTGCTTTAAAAAAAGCATGGGCCCATATTTGCGCAGGTCATAAGCCATAGTTTGTAATTATCTCCTAAATTTCAATGAAACAAATTCCCTTTATTTTAAAAATTATTTTGAAACACCATTATATTAGTATATTTTATTATCTATTTATCATCTAACTTGATTTGTTTATTTAGTATAGTAACAGTAACTTAAAACGTGCCAATGTCATGTTATGTCAAAGCTTAGACGAACAAAATAAGGGGAAAAATGATGATTGAACAGAAGGTGATGAGGAACGGTTAGTAAAAGATATAGAGGAGTTTGAAAACCGAGAAAAGCCCAACCAGAGAAAACTAAAATAGTCAACTTGGGCAATCATGATGAAATCAAAGAAACAAGTGTCAGTGTTCACTTAGGAGAAGTACAAAAAAGATAAATCATTCACTTTTTGTGGGAGTACATTGACGTATTTGCTTGGTCCTACGCTGATATTCTCGAATTGAGCACTAACATTGTGTCGCATAAGTTACCGATCAATTCTGAGTTTGATCCAGTCACGCAAAAAATATAGAAATTCAAGCCAGACTTAAGTTTGAAAATCAAGAAAGAAGCAATAAAGAAAATTCAATCTAAGATTGTGGAGGTCACAAAATATCTGTCATGGCTAGCCAACATCGTCTCGGTACCGAAGAAGGATGACAAGATTCGAATCTGTGTTGACTATAGAGATTTGAATAGAGCCAGTCCTTAAGATAATTTTTTGCTACCCAACATTCACATCCTCATCGATAATTGTACGAAGCATGAAATACAGTCTTTCATGAATTGTTTTGCTGGGTATAACCAGATATTGATGGACGAGGAAGATGTAGAAAAGACAACTTTCATCACGCCCTAGGGTATTTATCATCACAGGGTAATACAGTTTGGTATTAAGAATGCGAGTGCAACATACATGGGGTCTATAACGATGATTTTTCATGATATGATTCATAAAGAGATTGAAGTGTACGTGGATGATGTAATTATCAAATCTTGCGAGAGTTCGGATCATCTGGCCAATCGGGAAAAATTCTTCAACAGATTAAGAAAATACAATTTGAAGTTGAATCCTGCTAAGTGTGCTTTCGGTGTGCCAGCTGAGAAATTACTGGGATTCATAGTCAGCAGAAGGGGTGTCGAGTTGGACCCGTCCAAGATCAAGATATTTTAAGATTTGCCACTGCCGAGGACCAAGAAAAAGGTTATGAGTTTCTTGGGTCGTTTGAATTACATTAGCAGGTTCATTTCCCAATCAACAGTCATATGTAAACCAATTCTTAAGGTGTTGAAGAAAGATGCATTGAATGAGTGGACAGAAGAATTTCAGAGAGCTTTTGACAGAATCAAGAAATGTTTAGTTGCTCCACCAGTTTTGGTTCCACCAAGGGAAGGAAGTCCGTTGTTGCTTTACCTGTGCATCTCAGAAAATGCTTTTGGATGTGTCCTTGGGAAACATGACGAGACCGGCAAGAAAGAGAAACCATTCTACTACTTGAGTAAAAAGTTTACTCCGTATGAATCCCACTACACTCTTGTATAAAGGACATGTTGTGCTTCGACTTGGGCCACACAAAATTTGAGGCATTATTTGTCATCATACACAACATATCTTATTTCCAAAATGGATCCATTAAAATATATATTCTAGAAAGCCATGCCTACGGAAAAGCTAGCCAAGTGGCAAATGTTGCTGAGTGAGTTCGACATTGTGTATGTGACTCAAAAGGCAATTAAAGGGCAAGCCTTAGCAGACTATTTAGCAGATAATCCAGTAGATGATGAATATGAGACACTTCGAACTTACTTCCCAAATGAGGAGATTTTATTCGTGAGGGTAGACATTGCAGAGATTTACCCCGGATGGAGGTTTTTCTTTGATGGAGCAATCAACTTTAAAGGTTCAGGAATCGGAGTAGTTTTGGTGTCAGAAATAGGCCAACACTTTCCCGCAGTCGCTCAGTTGCTCTTCCCGTGCACAACTAATATGGCCAAATATGAGGCTTGTATCTTAGGTTTCAAATTGGCACTTGATATGGGTGTTCGTAAATTTCTAGTCATAGGAGACTCAGATTTTCTAATTCACCAAGTAAGGGGTGAATGGGCGGTAAAGAACTCCAAGATTACTCCCTATGTGGAGCTGGTACAGGAATTATGTAGAAGATTCAAGGAAGTTGATTTCAGACATATCCCAAGGATACAGAATGAGTTTGTTGATGCTTTGGCTACTATATCCTCCATGATTCAGCACCCAGATTAGAGTTACACCGATCCTTTGGAAATAAGCTTGAAGGAACAACCTGCGTATTGTGCGCATGTTGAAGAAGAGCCTGACGGAAAGCCATGGTACTGTGATATTAAAAGGTATTTAGAATCTGGGATATACCTGAAGAGGCCATCAACAATCAAAAGAAGACAATTCGATATTTGGCAAAGAATTTTTTTTCAAGTGGGGAAATCCTTTTTAGGAGGACTCCTGACTTAGGATTCTTAAGATGTGTCGATGCCGCAAAAGCAACAAATTAGTAAAGGAAGTACATTCTTGAGTATGCGGGACCCACTTGAATGGGTTTTTCCTTGCTAGAAAGATCCCGAGAACTGGTTACTTCGGGATAACTATGGAAAATGATTGTAGCAAGTATGTGCAGAAGTGCCTAAAATGTCAGATACATGGAGATTTGATCCGAATGCCTACACATGAGCTTTGTGCTAGTAGTTCACCTTGGCCTTTTGTAGCTTGGGGTATGTATGTTATCGGGCCAATAGGGCCACCAGCATAAAACAAGCATAGATTTATTTTGGTTGCTATTGATTACTTTACTAAGTGGGTTGAAGCCGCTTTATATAGAGCTGTCACCAAGAAAGTTATTGCAGATTTCGTAAAAAATAACTTGATTTGCAGATTTGGAGTGCCAGAATCGATCATTACTGACAATAGGGAAAACTTGAATAGTCACTTGTTGAATGAGATTTGCGATTAGTTCAAAATTATTCATCGTAACACAACCGCGTATCATCCACAGATGAATGGAGCCATGGAAACCGCCAATAAGAATATCAAGAAGATCTTAAGAAAGATGGTAAAAAATGATAGGTCATGGCATGAGATGTTGCCTTATGATTTACTAGGGTATCATACAATAGTTCGAACCTCTACTGGGGCAACTACTTATCTACTTGTTTATGGGAATGAAGCTATGATACCTGCCGAAGTTGAAATACCTTCCCTAAGGATCATTCAAGAAACTAGATTAAGTAACGAAGAATGGGTTCGTGCTCACTATGAACAATTCATGTTGATCGATGAAAAGAGAATGGTTGCCGTGTGTCATGGCCAATTGTATCAACACAGGATGAACCATGCCTTCAACAAAAAAGTTTGATCTCGAACATTTGAAATCGGGTAACTGGTTCTCAAGCGCATATTCCCTTACCAAGCAGAGTACAAAGGCAAGTTCACTCCAAACTGGCAAGGGCCATACATAGTTCGCAAGGTACTATCCAGAGAAGCTCTAATTCTATCTGAGATGGATGTTCAAGAGTGGACCAAACCAATCAATTCTGATGCGGTAAAGAGATACTATGTTTGAATGATGTTTTAGTTTTGCTTCCTTGGTTTATTTGTAATCGCCTTTATGATAGTATTTGTTTTATGATGTATAATTACCTAGAACCCCTTTCCTTTTATGTACAAACTATGTTTGACCTAAATTCCCAACAAAAAGGATACGTAGGTGGCCTATGTCAACATTGTTCAACCCATTAGATTTTTCTATATATCCCTAGCGTAGTACGAACTACGTTTGACCTAAATTCCCAAGAAAGGGATACGTAGGCGGCCTATGTCGGCTTCTGTCAACCCATTAGATTTTTATATATATATCTCTAGCATAGTCCTGAATTACGTTTGACCTAATTCCCGCTTCAACGGAATACGTAGGCGCCCCTACGGCTTGGTCATACAACCCCAAGAAATGGAAACCGGGGTAGAATTTTTGAGAAGAAATCCCAAAAATTCATAAGAGAGGAGGATCATCATCCAACAAAGAGAATGAAGATTAATAAAGACTTCGGATCCTCTCAAACTAAGATCATTTCAAACAATTTTAAACTGGGGCAGAAATTTTGAGGAAGGCCTCAAAATTTCCACTGAACACTGAAATATATTTCAAATCCACCATTACTAGAGTCCAAAGTCAAGCTTTAGAAATCACCAGCTGCGACAAGGTCTAGGTTGACTAAATCTCTGGCTATGACAGAACTTTAATAGAAACCCTCAGCGATGATGATGAATCCCTGGAATTCCTCCATCATACGTCAAAATCAAGAGAAAGATGTTCGTTAAGATAGTACATGGCATGACAGGGAGTCAGGGTGGAAGTCCCAACATAATAGAGTACCCCAAAGATGGCGAGGAGTAAACCGAGGATTGAAGGAGGTCAACACGGAGTAGTTTCACTCAAAACTAATTATTTTCTATGGGTGTAGGGATAAGTACACGAAATGAGAATCTTTTTCAAAATATCCCCAAGCGAGTTGTGAGCCACACTAGAGCATATAATGCTCAAGAATGATATTTTTAGGTAGTCCCAACAACGAGATTAATACCCATTTATCGAGGGCCTTTTGAATTGTCTATCTCATTTCTTGAAATCATGAGAGAAAAACAAAGATGTCTTATCTTCTTTATAAATATTGTATTTAGAATTTTCCTAAAAAATAGTCGGTAGCAAAAATGACTTTGTGTCTACTAAATATTTACCTTTAGTGCAGGTACATTCAAGGGAGTCGACACAATAAATATAACAATCAAAAGGATCTATCGATAGGAGGAAAAGTAGAAAGTCACCCTCAAAATTTGCCTTAGAGAGAAGCAAACGGTACATGTAGAAAGCAAAACGCAGACAGTTGAAACTATTTTCTAATCATGGGAAGAACCATTTCATATCATCTCACTGACGAGAGGGACATTTCATGCCATTGCGAGTGGGCCATCTCATATCTTTGCCAAGAGGGCCATTTTATATCATTTCCAAGAGGGCCATTGTATCTCATTTCATTATTGAGAGGGCCATTTCATATCATTGCCAAGCGGGCCATTTTATCTCATTTCATTATCGAGAGGGCCATTATATTTAATATCTGTTGACACACAAGATAGCATATGCTGGCGTCAAGGATATCATCAGCATTCAATATTTGTTGACACACGAGATAGCATATGATGGTGTTGAGGATATCATTAGCATTTAATATCTATTGACATGTGAGATAATATATGTTGGTGTCGAGGACATCATTAGCATCAATATCTGTTGACAACGAGATAGCATACGCTGGTATTGAGGATATCATCAACATTAATATCTATTGACATGCGAGATAGCATACGCTGGCGTCGAGGATATCATCAACATTTAATATTTGTTGACACGCGAGATAGCATATGTTGGTGTTAAGGATATCATCAATATTTAATATCTGTTGACATGCGAGATAACATACACTGACGTCAAGGATATCATTAGCATTTAATATCTATTGATACGCGAGATAGCATACGCTGGCGTCGAGGATATCATCAACATCTAATATCTATTGACACGCGAGATAGCATACATTAGCGTCGATGATATCATCAACATCTAATATTTATTGACATGAGAGATAGCATACTCTGGCGTCGAGGATATCTCATTATTTTATGAATCAGCATTTGAATGTATCAAAAGTACATGATTCAAAGGAACGTCTTTAAGTCGCTATCTGAAAGCAAACGACATATGAGATTTCCTTGAAATTGAAAATTTAAGAATTATCTATAGGTCATATTATTTGAAATAGGATAGTGTGCAAGATTACCTTTGCGTTGATATCCCATCGAACATGTGTAAGATGCAACAACATCCTAACCAAATATTGTGCAAGATTACCCTAAGATCGACAGTTTGAAGTTCATCCATAAGTCACAACTAAATCCTTATCGGAAAATATGAAAGATTATCAAAATTGATAGGTTCGAGGGTTCTCTATAAGCTGTGTCATATCCAAGATCGATCATGCGAAGGATTACCCAAAGATAACCAATTTCAGAGACATCTATATTATATTGTATCTGAGGTCGGATAATGTGCATGAATACCTGATAGCTAGCAGTTGGAGGTTTATCTGTAAGTCATCTCTTATTCAAGGTCGGATAATGTGCAGGATTACCCAAAAGCTAGCAACTTAAAGGATATCTGTAAGTCGCCTCACATCCAACATCAAATAATGCGTAAGATTATCCAAAGATTACAATTCAAGGGAAATCTATAAGTTTTATCGATACGAGATATGCGCAAGACTCCTGAGGTCAAATACGAAAAGCATTATAGGTGACCAAAAGGGTTACAACATCAACATATTATTATGTGGTTTCAAGAACCGCTCTAATACAAAGTGACGTTAGTGTCCAAGAGGGCCACCCCACTTTGAGGAAAATTTTCAACCATTAAAAACAACTATTTTATCCAACAACCAAGAAGGTTGTTGTGTCGATTATCGCAAGAATTTTCTTCTCCCTAACAGGTACATGAGTGGATGACGTCTTCGTCAGGTAGCAACTCACACGAAGATATGCTAAAAGGCTATAAATTCCTTAGTGAATTATGTTTATCAGTAACAGTTTTGTTTGAGATATTGTCAAGTGCATTCGGTAGGGATGAAAATTTCAAAACAAAATCATAGGTGCGGATGACTCCAAAAAGAATGCAGCATAACGTGAAACTTTTTCTTTGCAGCAAACTAGGACATAGTTTGAAGAGGAATGTCAAACTCTTTGGACGCGAGCTAAAAGACGATTTTCACCACCATTAAACCACATCACTATTAGAAGGCATGTGGGCATTCTTGGGATTTTTGTTTCAGTTTTACTTTTGGGGTACTTCTAAATTCATACCAAGGGTAACCCTCTCTTTTCTTCAAATTCGAGTGACAACACCCAGAGTTTGAAAATTATATCCAGATAAAGTCTTAAATATGGATGTGAAAAGCTCCATATTCATGATTAAGAGGTTACAAGCTTCTTTTTCGTAACACAATTGTCCGTCCCTCATCCTAAGCCAAAGATTGTCTTAGCATAAAATACTATCTTTTTCACCAATTAAGTTGAACTAAAGGCAGTCTAATTCACTCAGTCTCAAGGATATGTAGGCTGAGATTCATGTGGAAAACTTGATTGCATTCCAACCTCCCCCAATCCTCTTATTCCACACCTTTTTCGGTTTTACCAAAATTCGAAACTCAAAATAGATTGTGATTTCTTTGAAAGTCGTGCTTTAAAATCAAGTTTTATAAACTACAAGTGGCCTAAATTCTCATGTAACCCGGGATATGTTGGAAACCTGATACCAGGGTTCGACCATAACTCCATGAAACTCATGCGAAAACCAACCTCTTTCAGAAATGAATTTGTGACCGAACAAAAATTAGGAATGTCAAACTCCCTTTGCCCAAGGTTACTTGCATTCACTCTACCCAAAGGGAGGGGGCAGTTGTTGACACCTAAATTTTACTCTTCACGACTAAATTTAATGCTGGGTTTCTTCAATTTTTAATAAAATTAAAATATTTATTTTATCTTTATAAATGCACTTTAAAATATTTATTTAGGTTAATCTTGTCATTTAAGTGACGATTATACACTTTCGTGTTTACATATATGAGATTGTATAACTTTTGTCTCTTAAATGAACATTTTTATCAAAATTATAATTTTATTGAGATAAGTTTGAAAATTAATTCAAACGGGTAAAGTCTCAATTTAAATATAAATATTTATCAAAAATAATTTATTTGGATGAATATGTGTTCGATTTAATTAAATCAAGAAGCTCAGTATTAAACAAGTTATTAATTCATATCGAATTTCAATTTAATTTGGCTAATCTATTAAATTCAGCCATAATTGAAATCAAATGGGTCACAATTGCAATGCAATTCCCCAAATGATTTTCAATTCGGCCAAAACTTAAATAGAATAGGCTAATCTAATTGAAGTTATTTTTCTTAATAACCCCAAAACAATCTAAATCCTAATCTACCCATTTCCTTTTTCAAACTAACCCAGTCCACTCCAAATTACCCCAGCCCACTCCATTCAGCTGACCCGACCCAATACCCTTTTTCCTTCTCCTTTTCCTATATAGAGACAATAACTCTCAAAAGAAACAGTAATTCAATGATACCAGCAACAACAAAAACTTCAGCAACAACAACTTCAGCCAACATCTGATAACATCAACAACGACAAAATCCCAACGCTGAACAACTCCAATTTTAACCCGTCAAAACCCAAAACAATAATAACCAACGGCTACAACTCGATCCGACCCTGCGCAAACACCAAAATTCAACCAACAAAGATCCAAAAATTGTGGAAATCTCTCTCTTCCCATCTTATCTCTACAACTTTACAGACCTAGATTCATCCCTTTTGACTTTTTCTCTTGAGTTTGTGTGTTACAAAACCCAAAATCCAATCCAAATCAGAAGGGGTCAATCAATCCGAATTTGTTGGATATGTTTCCACTCTTTTTCTCAACTTTTGGTCAAATCGCCCAACCACACCTTGACTAAAACAGGCTCTATTTGAAATTATAATATAAATAGGACGGATGCTTCCATTTGGGCCAGGGGATTCTTGGAGAATTTTTGGGAAAATTTTTGGGGATTTTGAAGGAGCATTCCTTTAATCCCACTTAACCGAAAATCCATCAAAGTCATCCTAAGCTCCGTTAAAATTTGAGTTAAAATTTAATTTTGAAGTCATCTTTATTTGCTCGTTGTCTAGGTTCACTACCCGGAGAAAGTCCCTCAGACTCCCTTATCTCGCATTTCGTTGGGTTAAACCCAATTTGCATCGAGTCAAAACCTTAAATTCATTTTATTTTAGGCCAAAAGTCCAAGAAGAATAGGCCCAAAAGTTGGCCAGATTTGAAAAGGGCCCAATCTTTAACTCTTTAGTCTCCATTTTAACTTGTTTATTTGTGTTTATTTGAACACTCTAACTAATTAATCTCGATAAATCCCCTAAAGTGTTACCATTTTATTTTTTCATGGGTTCTAGTCAATTCGCAATTTTCTTACCTAATTTATCTCCTCTAAATGAATTAAGTGATTCTTTCGATTTTTCTTTCTAAAACTTATCTTAAAAGAAAAATTTGCTAAGCACTTTATTTTAAAATTGACATTTGTTTTGTTCATGTGACTAATAGTTTATCTGGGTTAAAATAATTTCATTCAAACCACAAAAATTATTTTCTCGTAAATTTTAACTTTTTTCATAATTGATAAGATAGTTTTAACATGATATTCTCTTAACATTTTTTCAAAGGTGTTATTTAGAACAAATTGATCTTTAAATATATATATATATATATATATATATATTTAATAAGATCAATTACGTAACTTTTTTTTGAAGAAGCACAACCTTATTTTCTTCTTAAATCCAAGTGTGCAACCTAATTTAGATATGTTTCTCTTTGAGTCAAATAGAATATTTTACAATTTTCCTCAAAATAATTATGAATTAAACAGAATATTTTTTTAAGTAGAATATTTTGTAATATTTCTCAAAAATTAATCTTAATTATGCCGAATATTTTATAATTTTTCTCAAAATTAATATTGGATTAAGTGAAACACGACATCGATTTTTTCCCACTCAAGTAGACTACTTCTCGCTTGAATAAAGAAATGTCTATTTTAAAGATGTAAATAAAAGCAATTCTTTTTGCAAAATTAGCCACTTTTCGTAAGTTAGTCAAAGATGATCTTTTGGTGAACCATTTTAAAACAGACGCTCCTAAGTGCCGTAAAAATCTTCATAGGGCGTTAATTGAATCCTTACTCAGTTTTTCTAAATTCAAAGATTTATTTCTGTTTTTGGATCTTTGAAATTTCTTTTAAGTTTTCTTGATATTTTCTATAAAAATCAAGTGGCGACTCCGTAATTTTTTAAAAATTATTTCGATAGGTTTTCTTGAATTTTTGAAATAGTTTTAAAAGGGTCAAAACCATTTCTTTTAAAATGAAATCCGAAAAGGGATAAAACAACTGGAATTGAATGCTGGGTTCTGATAACTATGTGATGGATATTGACATAAATCGAGGATCTAAATAGACACTCACAGTTGGAATTTTCTCAACTTATCACCTCATGAAAAATTATGATTTCTCTCCCCTTAACAACTAAATAAAACTTCTTGCTAGCCATTAATTAGCATACTAACCTGACATTCAGGCCTATTTTCATAACTACAGTTCCGTGTAAAACAAGCGTGCAAAAATCTTTCCTTATCATGAAACATTTACTCTCTCCCATCTAAGAGATCGTTCATCACTATATCAGTTGATAAGGAGAGTTCACTAAAGTGTTAAAACATGAGGACCTGAAGCGTGAATGAATACTATGTCGAACTCGACACTTAACTGAGGCCTGAGGAATAGAATAACAACATAATGGATTTATTAAGAGATCTAAACTAAGGATATACATGACATAATCTGAACTTAACCGACCGTTAGGAGTGTAGCGTGAGTCATGGGAACTGAGAATACTGTAAAACATGACATGAGTACATGAGTCATGAGCTGCATGACCGGAGTTTGGAGTTTCGATATTCATGAAACATGACTCGTAATACTGAGTGAACTGGAGCTGTAAGCGTACATGACTTTTGATAATGTGCAAGAAATATGAGTTATGATCATAAAGTTGACATGTAAAGCATGGTTAGTTATCATGTTAGCTGAAGTACAAAACTTTGCACTGAGGTAAGGACGGGTTGGGCATCAACCTCTCCCACTGCTTTGCTACACATACTGAAATTACCACTAAAATCTGAAAGTCTGACTTGATTACTTGTTCTACCATCTCCCCCTTATCTTAAAGCCATTTTTCTAAGTCTGTGAGACACTTAATAAACTCTAAATTGAATTGAAACCACTTTTATCTAGAGTCTAATATATGATAATGCTCATAAACACTAAACTCATTCTGAAGGACTACTCTTGATAATGTAAGGTTCACTGCTAGTAGTTCATTCTGATACATGATTCTTAGCGTTCTATTTCCCCAACAATCATCATATAATAACCTCAATACTGACTAACTTAGAATTCTTAACTTCTCTTTCTACTAGTTCAATCTAGGGATTCAAACTTAAATCAGCTGAAACTGAGGTACTACCCCTTCATTCAATGATTGGTCCATCAAGAAACTGTAATGGAATGACTCAACTCCATTACTGAAATTTATTGAAGGGATTTTCTAAAATACTATAATCGAGTAATTTTCTGTATACTCGTCTAGCTGGAATAGATTTACCTACCGGGGTAGGCACTAAAAGGTTTTGTTAAGATTTCTTATCTGACTTAAAGTTGACTGCTATTCAAGGAGTTACAAAGACAGGGAAGCTCCGGGATCTAATAAC
This sequence comes from Capsicum annuum, assembly GCF_002878395.1. Taxonomy (NCBI): domain Eukaryota; kingdom Viridiplantae; phylum Streptophyta; class Magnoliopsida; order Solanales; family Solanaceae; genus Capsicum; species Capsicum annuum. Next base: position 145,301,667 of record NC_061111.1, read on the forward strand.
GTATGAATATATGAATGAAAGATCTGTAATGTACTAATGACTACGTCAAGAGAAATTTTCTAATCCTGTCGGGACTGAAGTGCATAAAGCCTGTTTGGGGATTGCCCACTGGTGGCACTGGAAGTGGCATCTTGCTGGTTTGGGCGACTGTACTGAGATGAAGGACAGTTGTACTGACCCTGTGAGCCTGACTGAGGACAATATCTGACTTTATGACCTGGCTTGCCACACCCAGAACATATGTCGCTGCCAGCTCTACAACACCCTTATGATTCTTATCACATTCCCCGCAAAGTGGATGGGTACAACCACTGCTCACACTTCTCTAGATTTTGGAGCCTGGCGCCCTATCCCGATGGTTATTCCTAAACTTTGGTACTGGCGCCCTAACTGAAAGTGGAACTGGGGCTGAGAATATCTGACGGAACTGGGATTGGTTACTACTATCTGGCCTTGGCATAAAATTATTTGTTCTAGTCTTCTTATTCTTTCTACGCTCCCCTCTCTCACTCTGCTGAGTGTAATTCAAAATCCTAGCTAGGAAAATAGTCTGCAAATTATTCTGAGCAACTACTAAATAAGCTAAGGTAGTGAAAACATCTATGAATTCTGCATGAGAGACATGCTCGTCCAAGAGATCTGCCTGAACGGGCTGAGGTGCTGACTGATTTTCATTACTTCTTTCGATAGCTTCTTTAGAAGGGATGTTCTATAATCGAAAGAAAGAAAAGGATTAGACTGAGAGTTTAATTTGAGCTTACGCTTACTCGCACGACATGAATACTGAAAGAAGGGAAAATTTTCCTAAAAACATCTCATAGCCTTCTGTCCATAAGTGTGGCACGCTACACACCTATGCACAAGACTCTACTTGATGTGGCTTTTAGACTTTCTAGGACTTTGTTGAACCTTAGGCTCTGATACCAAGTTTGTAACGACCCGAGTCTGTACCCCAAATGCTACTCGGTGCTTACGACCCCGAAGGATCACAAGCTAGCCCATGACTGGTACCTACTGCAATATCTTAATATTAATAATAATAAAATACAGAAATGGGCTGATATTGCCATAAGGTTCACAACTGAGCATCAAATACTGAATACTGAAAAACTTAATACTGAAATATCTGTCTGAAATACTCTAGTCTGAAGCCTCTAACTGTATGAATATGGAGTTGATGGGACAAGCCCCCAACTAACTCCGTGTACTAAACTACTGACAAACTGAAATAATAACTTTGTCCTCAAACTATGAGTACTCACCTCTAAGTCTGCTGTTGGTAGGCTGGGCTGCTAAGTGCGATTAGGAGCCCGTGCATCTGAACCTATGATATAAGATATCATAGCACAAAATAAAAGCATCAGTACTTTAAATGTACTGGTATGCTAAGTGAGGTAGGATGACATGCATGGGTTCATATGCATAAACAATAACTGATTGATCAACATGAACATAACTGAATGAGATTACACGCATGAATATATAAACTGTAACTGAGGTCATGGTAACACTAGATACTGTATTTTGAACACTGATTAACTGATATCTGAGTTTACTGATATTGTATTACTGATAATAGAATGACTATTTTGACAGTCCTGATTTTGAAGAACTGAACTGAGTTCTGTACTGAGACTGAAATTGAAACTATGGGAGGTAATTATCTAATCGACATAACTAAAATCTAAGCTAATAAGGGTCTAACCTGTGACCCTAGTTGGAAGGGTGCTAATACCATGCCACGGGTACTAACACTGGAAAAGTAGGATGCCAAGCCTAACTGACGGGTGACACTTAGGTAGAGTCAAGCCTGATCTGACGGGTGACGCTTGGGAGGTAGTGAAGCCTAGTCTAATGGGTGACTTATCATCCTACACTCTCTACGCAGTTTTGGAGTATAGGGGCTGCTAATAACGACTCTGCCTATCTGATGGAGAAGTCGTCATCCCTGCACACACTCGGTGTTGAATCCTACTCCCAACTGAATATACACTGAACTAATTTCTAGACTCCACTAAGCTTGACTGAACTGTGACTGATCGTTCTGTCTAAATGAACTGAGTTCACTGGGTTTCATTGACTGATGGAATACTACTGAGTTCTGTTAACTGACTGGGTTTAGTTAAGGTCTCAACTGAGTACTGAACTGAAACTGGGACTGATTACTGAGTACTACTGCTTGTGACACTACTGAAACTGTTCTATAACTACTGTAGCTCTAGGTAAACAGTTAGATTTGTCGGGTATAGAAAACCCCCAGGATTGGATAGCATGAAAAGTAAAAACAATGCATGACTTTAATAGCATAATAGTACTTGCTTACCAATAATGCATTCATTTAGGCATTTTTGTCAAACACTTGATATACATGGCTTTTGTATGAATGAAATCACATAATGCTTGGACTAGTTAATTCACATAAGCATTTAGACAAACACTTTGGAGAGCATGGGTATTCCACATATCAACAAATATGTAATACTATCATGGATACTATATTCAATTTGCAATTCGAGAGTTCAACATGAAGTTCACATAATTCAATCCACACTAACTAGTTTTCATGAAACTTGTGATAATTCATGGAATTGAAAACCCATTTGACATCATAATCAAGATTACATTCAAATCCGACATGAAATCTATGAAAGCAATTAACTTGTCGTTTAAAAAGAGTTTCTTGAAATCCAAGGGTGGAAGGACACCCTTGGATGAACACTTCACATACCTTGGTACTTGAATTAATGAAGGTTGATGGTGAATTTCCTGAAGCTTGAATTGAAATTAGATCTCCTAGGGTTTTGTTCTTGAGTAACTTGAGAGAAATAATGAATATTTTTGCCCTAGAAGTGATTTATTTCATGTTTTTGCAGCTGAATAGGGGTGGAAAAATGACCCATATATCCTCATGGACGCGGATTTTTAATGACTGAAAATGGGTCCAGTGACACGCAGCCCGGCGCGTCGCATTGATGGGGTCGATGCTATGGCCGATGTATCACGTCGAGTCTGTGTTAGCTCATTGAAAATTGGCACTGGGAGCTGGTAAAATATTTATCAATACGATAGGCGATGAGGTGCGTCGAGATTGCCTTGATCCACTAGTTTGGACTTCCAAACGTGATTCAAACGATGTTCGAAAAATCCAAAACTTGTTCGAGAATGCCCACTGCCATACCTGATCATGAATCAACCTAAAAATTGATATTTTAAGGTCATAAGGGTTGTGAAATAGGATCACCAACTTACGAAGGCTAAAATACTTCTAAGTATAAATACTTAGCTAAAATTTTCTAAGTCTGGGATCTTTTTTCAAGCTTTAACGGATGGAGTTAAGCTTAGAATTTTGTGGGGTCTTACAATCAATCTTCAAGAGCACAACTAGAAACTCAACGTTCAAGCTTCTTTATCAATTTCATCAATTAAGTTATGTAGGGTTATGAACAAGGATAATTTTTTCATCCTTGTGCCCAAAATTAGTTTTAAAGTTGATTTTTGCATGGTTTATACCTACTTATTACTATTTGAAGATTATGAGATTTTGAGAGATTTAGATGTTGAATTGCATGTCTACTTTCGTATTTTCATGCGTATTGTAGAAATTTCCAGATTTAGAATTGAATTATCAATATTTTCATTACCAAGCATGAACTTTATGATGATTTGACATGAAATAAATGTATGGGTTATTAGCCCTAGTTTGAATATTGTTATTTTAAGAAGATTATGCTTTTAAGCATTCCATGATTTGTATATTCAGATTTTGAACAAAGATTTGATCTTTTGATTTCAGTTTAGATATGGAATCCACTTTGCAGATTTAACTATAATTTACAGTAAACAGATTCACAAGAGGTTTTCATTGTAAACCCTTATACTAGTTTTAAAAGTGGATTTTCTACAGAATAAGCATACAAATTAAAGGGAGTAGTATTTAGCACTGAGTTGGGTATGTTCACATGCAGCAGAACTATGAGCCAACATAGGTACAGATTATCAGATTATTTCTATTTCTATATGGATGATAGTTACAGATGTGATCACTTAGATTAGGTTATACTCCTTGTCAAGAGTATGCCACCTCTCCCCAATGTGAGGTTTTCCCATAAGGGAACTAGACGTTGGACACTATGATAGCTCACATAGTGTATGTCGGTAAGAAGAACCTCCCTAACAATACACACTTGTAGATTAGCTTTAGAAACTAAGTGTAAAGTCTCACATTTTATTCAGATATTGCTTTACATATGACATTGGTTATGAGATTTCAGATTTCAGTTTATAGATATAGAAGTGAGTCCTTCCTACACTTAGACAACATGATTTAAAGATAGAATACCAGTACAGCTTTTAGAAACTAAATGTTATGCCTCACTAGATTTATGCAACATGTTTTGCTATTCATGATTTTGATAATTAGTTTTCAGATACTCCAGCTTATGTGAGTCATCTACATTTAGCATACATTATTTTACAAATTTATAATAATATTGAGATATTGATTTACTTGTGCATTCACCCCATATACTAAGTACAATCCAAAAGTACTGATCCACTTATACATCTATGTGCTACATTGTATCATAATGTAGGTTCAGGTGCTCAGTTTTAGCAACGTGAGTGATTTCGAGCATCTCTGTTTGCATCCTAATAGTTGGTGAGTCCCCATAGTTTGGGGACCCAGATATTCAATTTTTCAGCTTATTAGTATAGATAATTCAGGTTTTTTTAGACAGTTTGAGTCATCTGGGGATTTGTCCCAGTGACTCTCTAGTTATTAGTAGTAGAGGCTTGTCAGACTGCTAGATATGATGCAGATTTCCAGTATTACTTTTCCAAACTTTGAGTCTAACATTTTCAGATATTATATTCAGATAATTTCATCTTAGGTCAGACGGACTTCCATATTGATTTTATTATTATATTTCTCTATTATGAGTATTCAGATTTAGTAGAAGTCTTACTGGGTTAGCTTGAGGCTTCTCAAAGTCTTGAGCACCGTGTGATGTCTTGAGATCCATTTTTGGGGCGTTGATATAAGGGTTTATAATGAAAACCAGTTATGCATTTGTTTGCTTAAAACTATAATCAAAACTAACTGTGTGGATTCTGTATCTTAGCTGAGGATCAAAAGATCAAATCTTTTCTTAAAATCTTAATATAAGCTAGTCATAGGGTGCTTAAAAGAAAAATCTTCTTAGAATATCAATACTCAACTTAGGGCTTAAAACCCACACTGTAACTCATGTCAAATCATCACAAGGTTCATGCTTGATAATCAAAATCTTGAAATTTCTGTAATAATTCTAGTCAAGACAATGAAATTCAATTATTAATATATGTAAGAAAAACCAAGCCAAACATATGGACATGTGAAAATAGAGATGCAATTCAACACCAAATCACTTGTAACTTCATAGACATCAAATAATCACAATTGGGTATAAACCCTATGCTGCAAATCATGCATATTCATGTAAATTCAACTTTAAAAGCTAGTTTTGGTCACAAAGATGAAAGGAGTATCCTTGTTTATATCCCCACATATCTTATTTGATTAATTTGATGTAGAAGTTTGAACTTTGAATCCCTAATGATGTTCTTGAAGCTCCTTCTTAAAGTTCTTGGACTCGGAAACTTGAATTCTTGGCTCTCTTGAAGAAAGAATGGTGAAACTTTGGATTTCTTGGAGTTAAAGTTGAGGCTTTAAGATTTCTTGGAGAGAAAATTTGGTGACGAATAAGTATATTCTTCTTAGAATAGGGTTAAATCTTCTATTTTCACCACTTAGGGTGGGGGTAAATGACAAGACTACCCTTGGGAAATTAAAATTTGTAAATAAAATGCCGTTTGAGCCTTCACCACGACGCGCCAAGTTTGCCATCGCAATTTTCACTGCAATGTGGCGTAATTGCGGTGACTTGTTGGAATCAGACAATTGACAATTTTTCCTTTACCGCGACGCGGTGACTCCTCTATTGCTATACTTACCGCGATGCGGTCCAATCGTGGGTAACTATTATTTGGGAAATTTAAACATAGTCCAAACCTCATTCAAGAAAATCAAAAATTACCCAAGACATACTACTTACACCCGAAACATGAATCAACTAAAAAATCATTATCTCGGAGCCCGAAAGGTCAACTTAAAAATTCTCAAAGTTAGAGGGAGTCAAAAAGTGACTAAGTCCCTCAACACTTAGTCTTATTTTTAGATTCTAAGTGATTTAAGCAAGTGCTAGGGGCTGAGCTGAACTAGGAACGTATGGGGTATTACAATGTCTCCCCCTTGGGAACATTCATCCTCGAATGGGACTAGTTAAGCTGAGGATTTTGAGACTATATACTGGCATACACAACTGAAAACATAACTGCATGACTGAATCAAAAAGACAATAAGCATCTGAACTAATCTGTGAATGCATGAAATGACATGAAGATAATCATATGGCTGAAACTGAGAATGGTAAAAGAAATAATCTAAGGAAGACTATTACCTTAGGCTAAGTCTGAGTTTTCGGAGAAAATATGAGAGTACTTGGTTTCCATGTCTTCTTCTGCTTCCCAAGTGGCACCCTCAACAGACTGATTCATCCAAAGAACTTTAACCAAAGGAACTTCTTTGTTCCTTAGTATACGGATCTGGTGATCAAGAATTTCAGCTGGAATCTCTTAATAAGAGAGGCTATCCTAAATATTCGTGCTTTCTAGAGGGACTACAACAGCTGGGTCACCTATTAACTTCTTCAATAAGGATACATGGAACACCGGGTGAGTAGATGACAAGTCTATAGGAAACTCAAGTTCGTATGCCGCCTTCCCAACATGACTCGATATCCTAAAAGGGCCAACATATTGAGGACTAGGCTTCCGCTTTTTGCCAAATCTTTTTACCCCCTTCATGGGTAAAACTTTCTAATAAACTATGTCATCGACTTCAAACTCAAGATTCCTTCTCCTCACATTCACATAAGATTTTTGACGACTCTGATCGGTTTTCAACCTCTCTTGAAACAACTGGACTTTCTTCATGGCTTCAAATACCACATCTGGACCAATTAAAGTGGCCTCACCCACTTTAAACCAACCATCGACGACCTAAATTTCCTCCCATAAAAAGCCTCAAACGGGGCCATCTGGATACTAGAATGGTAACTGTTATTGTAGATAAGGACAAGTGATCATACCAATTACCTTTGAAGTCATAAACACATGCCCTCAACATATTCTCTAGGTCTGAATGGTCCTCTTTGCCTGACCATCTGTCTGAGGGTACAAAGCTAAACTGAGATAAACTTGCATACTAAGACCTTTTTGAAAGACTTTCCAAAAATAAGAGGTAAACTGAGTACCTATATCCAAAATAATGAATGAAGAAACTCCGTGGAATTTGACCAACTCTATAATAAACAATCTAGTATAGTCTTCAGCTGTGTAGGACATGTGAACTGACAAAAAAGGGGATGACTTGGTCAATCTGTCTATAATAACCCAAATCGAATCATGCCGACGACGCGAACGAGGTAACCCTTTCACAAAGTCCATGTTTAGGTCTTCCTACTTTCAGGTGGGAATACTAAACTCCTGTAAGGTGCCACTAGGTCTTTGGTGATCCACCTTAACCTATTGACAAGTAGAACACTTGGCCATAAATTTTGTGATATCTTTCTTCATACCACTCCACCAATAGACTTCACGCAAATGACGGTACATCTTAGTGGCTCCTAGGTGAATAAAGTAACATGCACCATGCGCTTCTGCCATAATTCTCTGCCTCAAACCATCAACAAACGACACACATAGTCTATTTTAGTATCTCAACACACCATATACCCCTTGGGAGAAAACCTCTACCTTCTAATCTCCAACCGAATCCTTCAGATTAACCAAACTAGAGTCCTTACCCTATTTCTCCTTCACCTCAAAAACTAAAGAAAATTCCAAACTACTCTGGACCTAAATATTCCCCCCTACAGAGTCAATCAAGCGAACACCTAATATAGCCAACCAATGAACTTTCCAAACTAATTCTTTCTTATCATTTTCAACATGAGCCATACTAACCATAGACAATCTACTAAGGGCGTCTGCCACAACATTAGCCTTGCTTGGATGACACAAAACACTCATATCATAATCTTTTAGCAATTCTAACCACTTTCTCTATTGGAAATTTAACTCTCTCTATGAAAATACATATTGCAAGCTTTTGTGGTCCGTGAGAACATCAGTACACACACCATAAAGGTTGTGCCTCTAGATCTTCAAGGCAAATACAACAACAGCTAACTCAAGATCATGGATAGGATAGTTTTTTTTGTTAGGCTTAAGCTGTCTAGAGGCATAGGCTATGACCTTTCCTCTCTACATCAAAACATAACCCAAACTAACTCTAGAAGTATTACAGTAAACAACAAATCCATCTGTGACATCGGGTAGCACCAACACTGGGGATGAAGTGAGTCGAGCCTTCAATTCTTGAAAACTCTTCTCACAAGAATCTGACCACTGAAACTTAGCTTTCTTTTGGTCAATCTGTACATGGGGGATGCAATGGACAAAAACCCCTCAATAAAACATCGGTAATAGCTAGTTAAACCCAAAAAACTCCTGAAGTCTGATGGAGTGATGGGTCTAGGCTAGTTTCTCACTACTTTGGTCTTTTGGGGATCGACTCTAATGCCATCACCAAAAATAATATGACCGAGAAAAGTTACTGTTCTTAGCCAAAATTCACACTTGCTGAATTTGGCCAACAACTGGTGATCTCTAAGATTTTGCAACATGATTCTAAGATGATCTGCATGGTCATACTCACTACAATAATAAACAAGGATATCAACGATAAAGGCTATGAAAAATATGTCTAAATACTGTTTGAATACTCAGTTCATCAAGTCTATAAAGGTTGTTGGTGCGTTTGTTAGCCCAAAAAACATGACTAGGAATTCAAAGTGACCATAATAGGTTCTAAAAGCTATCATTGAAATATCATATTCCCTTACTCTAAGATGGTGATAGATGGATCTAAGATCTATCTTAGAGAAGTAACTTTCACCTTGGAGTTAGTCGAACAAGTCATCAATCCTCTTTAATTGTGACTTTATTTAACTGGTAGTAGTTAATGCAATTCAGAGAGAGCCATCTTTCTTTTGCATGAATAGGATGGGAACACCCCATAGAGAGACACTGGGCCTTATGAAACCTTTATATAAGAGGCCTTTAATCTTCTCTTTTATCTCTTTAAGCTCAATTGGAGACATATGATATAGAGGAATAGAGATGGGCTGAGTATCAGGAAGAAGGTCAATACTGAATTTTATTTTTTTATTGGGAGGTACCCCTGGAAAATCTGTGGAAAAAACTTCAGGGAGCTCATTGACCACACAGACTGTCTAAACTGTTGGAGTCTCACACTTAGTGTCCTTGACTTAAACTAAGTGGTAAATGCACCCCTTTGATATCAAGTTTCTAGCCTTAAGATAAGATATAAAATGACTCTTAGAAGATATTGAATTACCATACCCACATAAAGACCGACTCATCAGGAAACTGAAACTTTACTACTCGAGTGCAACAATTTATAGATGTATAATAGGAATGGAGCCAATCCATACCCAAAATAATATCAAAATCGACTGCTAATATGATCTTGTGAAGGATAATGATAGGGAACTTTCTATAGACTCGTTTGGCAACAACTGACTCACCCACTGGGGTGTAAACTAAGAAGGGCTTAGAGAGCTTTTCAGTACTTACTTCAAAATTCACTACAACTAACGGAGTCACATAAGATAGATTTGACCGTGGGTCTAACAATACATAAAAATCAAGATGAAAGATATAAAGTATATCAATGACAACATTTGGTGAACTCTTCTACTCCTGATGGGATGATAAAGCATAGAATTGATTCTGGCATTGACTTTCATCAGTACTGGATTATGTGCCCTGAGGAGGGGCTAGGCAACCTAGAAGGGCTGGTGCACTAGTATCCTGAGTCTGAGTATGAATATATCGGTTTCCGTACTAATTATACGAGCACTCTTTGATACTATGATCCAGCTTACCATATCCATAACAACCTTTCTATCCCAACAAACACTCACCAAGATGATTCATACCACACTTAGTATATGTTGGATAACTGGGTCTCCCACCCACACTATTCTGAGACCTGGACATAGAAGTAGTACCCTACTGCTTCTGCCTGGTTCTGGGTGTGGAAGCACTGGCTGAAGATGGCACTGGCATAGATTGGAGACCCTGAGATTGTGAACGATCTCTACCTCCAAACCTTGTTTGGTCATAGTTAAACTGTTCGATCCAAGCCTTCTTATTTTCTCTCTCTATCCTCATCAACTTCTCTGCCTCAATTTGATGAGCATGAGTTATCAGTCTAGCAAGATCCATATCCCCTATAAGCATGGTAGTCCTACACTCCTTGACCACCAAACTACACACTCCAGTAACAAACTTACTCATACTCGATCTAGAGTCAGCTATCAAGTCAGGATCATACTTAGACAACTGGTTAAACTTAAGGATGTACTTCTTGACTATCATCGAGCCTTGCCTCAAGTTCATAAACTCCTCTATCTTAGCTTCTCTCAGCTCATGCAGAAAGAACCTATCTAGAAATATATCCTGAAATACCTGGCAACTCAAGGGAGCTGCATTCTCACCTCTACCATTCTTCCACATAACTACCCAATCATAAGAAACATCTTTCAGCTTGTAGGATGCCAATTCTATACTCTTCTTCTCAGTAATATGCATAATCTGAGTGATCTTTTTCATCTCATCAAGGTATAGCTGTGGGTGCTCACCTATTTTTTACCCAAAGAATTCAGGCGGATTCATTCTCATAAAGTCATGAATTCTGGCTGGAAGTAAATCACTATTCCACTGAAGTAGGACTGCAGCCTGATGGTTTCCCTGAACATTGGCAGTTATGGCTTGGGCTAATACCTAAAAGGCAACCCAAAATTCAGCATGGGACATATTCTCATTCAGAGAATTTACAGACTGGGGTGGCAAGTTATCAGTTCTTCATGTATTAGCTCAGTGAGGAGGCATATTCTATCACGTAAGAGCATAAGTCAAAGAAAATAAAGACAACTATAGGCATGACTGATCATGAAAGAAAAATATGACTTTCTAAATCATTCCATAGCCTCTTTCTTATAAATGTGGCATGCTTTACACCCATGATCAAGACTCTACATAACGCGGCTTGTCTGGCTCCCTAGGACTCTTTAAACCTTAGATTATGATACCAAGTTTGTAATACCTCAAAAATGGGTCTCGAGATGTCACACGATGATCCGAACTACAAGTAGTCTTGAACTAACCTTGTAAGCCCGTTACTCATTCTAAAACTCAAAATAAAGGAAATATAAACATGCAAAACACTAAAATACTAAAATACTATCTGAATTGGATTGAGTTTAAATGAACATAGTATCTGAAAGTACTTAACAAAGAAATCTGAACAACTAATATTGTAAGACTTAAAAGTATCTAATCTCCTCTAACTCTACTAACTAGAGAGTCATTGGGACAGACCCCCAGCTGACTCGAACTAACTAAAAATAACTAAATAAAATACTCTATAAAGATAGAAATCTGAATAATTGGGTCCCCAAACTATAAGGACTCACCAACTGTCGGGATGTAGATAGAGATGCTCACGATCAATCACACTGTTGGAATTGAGCACCTGAACCTACATTATTAAACAATGTAGCACATAGACATATATATGGATCAGTACCTTTGGAATGTAATGAGCATGTGGGGGTGAATGTATTAGTGGAACATTAACTGAATGTACATATAACTTATAAAGAGATGCATGCTGAGTGTAATGGCTCATATTGGCTTGAATAACGTAAAAGCTACGAAATATAACATACTATAGTAATTCGTAAAGACAATCCTTGTGAGCCACCACACTTAGTTCTAGAAGTTGTACTTTTACTCTTTCTAATATTGGAATAAGTAGTCAAGTCTGTTTTTAAATTAGGCAGGCTTAGTGTAAAAGGACTCACCTTAATCATCTGTAAACTGAAAGTTGAAAATCTTTCATAGCTAAGGTCTTATGTAAAATAATATCTGAGTAAAATTGTGAGCTTTACACTTAATTTCTAAAAGCTGTTATGTTATTCTGTTTTAGGACTTAGAAATTAGGGAGGTTCTTCTAACCGACATACACTATGTGAGCTATCATAGTGTCTAACGTCTAGTTCCCTTAAATGGAAAACCTCACATTGGGGAGAAGTGTCATACTCTTTCCAAGGAGTATAATCTGAGCTGTGTGATCACACTCTGTATGTACATCCATATAAATGGGAATGATCTAAATCTGTACCTACATTGTCTTATAGTTTTGGGGCATGTAAACTAGGACAGATACCTAACTCGGTGCTAAATACTACTCCCTTTAATCTGTATGCTCATTCTGTAGGAAATCCACCTTAAAACTAGCATAAAGGTTTGTAATGAAAATCAGTTATGCGTCTATTTTTTTTAAATTATTATCAAAACTAATTGCGTGGATTCCATATCTTAGCTGAGGATCAAACAATCAAATCTTTTCTTAAAATCTTAATATAAGCTAGTCATAGGGTGCTTAAAAGCAAAATCTTCTTAGAATATCAATACTCAACTTAGGGCTTAAACCCATGCTTTAACTCATGTCAAATCATCACAAGATTCATGCTTGATAATCAAAATCTTAAAATTTCTTTAACATTTCTAGTCAAAACAATGAAATTCAATTCTCAATATATGTAAAAAAAAAACAAGCCAAACGTATGGACATGTGAAAATAGAGATGCAATTCAACACCAAATCACTTGTAACTTCATAGACATAAAATAATGGCAATTGGGTATAAACCCTATGCTGCAACTCATGCATATCCATGTAAATTCAACTTTAAAAGCTAGTTTTGGGCATAAGGATGAAAGGAGTATCCTTGTTCATAACCCCACATACCTTATTTGATTAATTTGATGTAGAAGTTTGAACTTTGAATCCCTAATAATTTTCTTCAAGCTCCTTCTTGAAGTTCTTGGACCCAAAATCTTGAATTCTTGTCTATCGTGAAGAAAGAATAGTGAAACTTTTGATTTCTTGGAGTTAAAGTTGAAGCTTTAGGGTTTCTTGGAGAGAAAATTTGGTGAGAAATGAGTATATTCTTCTTAGAATAGGGTTAAATCTTCTATTTTCATGACTTGATGTGGGGCTAAATGACAAGACTACCCTTGGGAAATTAAAATTCATAACTAGAATGCCGTTTGAGCCTTCACCGTGATGCGCCAAGGCTGTCATCATGATTTTTACCTCAATGCGACATCATTATGATGATTTGTTGGAATCAGACAATTACCCATTTGCCCTTCACCACAACGTGGTGACTCCTTCACCGTTATACTCACCGCGATGTGGTCCAATCACAATGAGCTGCTGTTTGGGAAATTCAAATGTAGTTCAAACCTCATTCAAAAAATTCTAAAATTACCCGAGACATACTACTGACACCCCCAAACATGAATCAACTCAAAAACCATCGTCTCAGAGCCTGGAAGGTCAAGTTAAAAATTCTCAAAGTTAGAGGGAGTCAAAAAGTGACTAAGTCCCTCAACACTTAGTCTTATTTTCAAGTTCTAAGTGCTTTAAGCAAGTGGTAGGGGCTGAGCTGAACTAGGAATGTACGGGGTATTAAATCCTCCACATGCACCCACACAACACGATAATTACCCATATTCGCTCATCATCATAAAATATATCATAAGAATGGGTACACAAGACAAAGAATAAATTTTACTCACTCTCCCAAAGAATTCACACATGATATATAATGGATCATAATATTTCCCTTAGTGTCGTACTCTACTAATATCATGATGTTAAGAGTTAGGGTCAAATATGTCTTTAATGATTGTAATGTAGGCTAAAAGATGGGTGGGAACTATTTGGCTAAAAATGGTGACTAACTTCCTTAAGAGCATTAATACATCACATGATCATTAATATTACTTTATCAACAACCACTTTTTCACGTCATCTATATTTATGCACATCTTTTTCCCCCCATCTCATTAAGCTAATTCACATACACTATGGAAGGGATTATTCTATTCACCACATTATTCGATTCTCTTGAACAATCTTTATGTTTTTCCATTACACAACTCTCGACCTCTGTACAACATCAATTCTTAATACCAATAGCTATATTTTGGGGGCTTCAGTTTTACCTTTTTCTTACTTGTTGTTCAAATCCTTAATTCACTTAATTTTCTCTAAAGCACTTAGGAGCTTTGGATTAAACACTCTTTATTTTGTTTTGTAAATACACCAGGCAGTTCTAGACATCACTATCAATATGAAATAGATAGAGCCCCTTACACTCATACCTAGTGCATGCTAGATTCAAGTAGGGTCCCTATAGACTCTTGATCTAGTAACTGCACAAATTTAAAATTAAGCCAACACTAACAAAGAGTCACATAATTGAGCTTGGGCATCTCAAAACTAGCACCCTCTTTAGTTTGACATGCTTCTTTCTAAAATAAATATTTCTTATGTCACGTAGTTATATGGACCAATATAAAATACATCACATTCGATTAGCGATAAGGTTCTCTCACCTATTCACTCCCTAGGACTAATTTTCCTTAGGATGGTCGTCATCTATCCATCATCGAGAAAGGCACCAAACTATGATGAGTTATTATAATGCATCCTAAAAAATAATTTTACTCCTAAAATCAACATGAAAATAACTAAACAACTAAAATTATGAAACTAGGAATAATAACATAAAGAAACTACTACTAACTACGAATTCTAAAAATGGAATAATTACTAACTATTATAGACCGAATGTATTAGAATGTCTATCTTACCCTAAATCAGCAATAATAATACTATCCAAAAAAAATAACATTCATAACACAACAGTTAGATAAAAGAGAAATGAGAGGAATGAGAACCATCCCCATACTTAAAATACAACATTGTCCCTAGTGTTTGTAAAATAAAACAAAGTTTAAAGGTGACATATAAACACTCCCTGGTCACACCTCGTCTATGTCATCACCGAAATCTAAAACATAGGCCTCCTCACACAAGTTTGGGTCTATATCATCATCCTCTTTAGACTTAATATTTGAATCTCATAACTTCCTCTTCTTATCAGTAAGAACATCATCATCTACTGGCTCCACGAAGTCTGGGCCTATCCTAAAGAAAGTCCTAGCATGGTGACCAAGTGGGTAGTAAAGCTTCACAACACATATCTTATCTTTAGTGGTTGCTATGCCGCCCACTCTCAATTGAAACATCTACACCCTATACACATGGGCAGTAACATCATTATCTCGATCATGACACTCAGGCAGTGTCAGCATTATCCCATGATCAACATCAAGGACCCATGTTTAGGTCACATTGATTGAGCACATGTCCAACACTGGCCTATAATCCACAACCTACTCCTCTACCTTATGGACCCCCATAAATTGAGTCAGTAACCCACCAAAATCATATTGACATCCTTAATAGTAGCGAGCCTTCTTCATTACTGAGATAATTACTGCACCCATATTTAATGCAAAACCCTCTTGCATTAGTGCATAAATCAATTAAACTCTATTTCGAGTAACTTCTATCATATGCTTCCCCAAAATAAGGTAGTGACAGATAATCTTCAACTATATTCTTACCTCTCTATTCATCTGTGCATAAGGGAATGTCATGTGATGGCTGTTCTCACAGTGGAAAATTCATCTAGCCATCAATCTATTTCCATACAAGAGATGTCTAATAGCAGCATAGGGTGGAGTGGTGTTCAGCTACCCCAGCTAAAATGAGTCCACCTCATGAATGCCTAAAATGGAATTCAGATCATGTTCAGTAAAAGACATAACCTACCTATAAATCTTTACTTCTGAATCAGGATCTATGAGGTCCTAATTAGCATTAAAATCCCTAATTAAGTACAAGTTACACTCAGTGGGATGCTAAAAAATGAAGTTCATTTGCAGCTCCTCAAGTCTCCTAACCATGCTTGGGTACTCCCTCTACAGACTTTCTTAGTTAATGAATTCATCTGGGATATATTTGGACTCATTATTCTTTCTATAACACTTATAACCCTTTTTTTCTACCCACCTAGTTTCATACCTATGTTTCTATCCATGTGGGATAACGGGGTCTCTAGAAATTTGACATGTTGGGTGATTTCTCTTTTTTGATGGCTTAAAAGGCCAGCGACTTCTTTCTCTTTTTGAGATTTTCTTGCCATAATACCTATCAGCCACAATACGCAACAATCATGTCAAAATAGTGCTTCTTTGAGTTAGCAAACACCAAGTGTGGAAGGATATCGTGGCCACCCCATAATTAGTTGCTAACATTGGTGCATGAAATTTGAAACTTGGTGTAACACTTGGGTTTTTACTTTTTGAAAATTTTCTAAGTTTTGAGCTATTTTCTCTAGCAATGACTTACTTAAAGATTCGCAATATATCTTAATGGGTTAGGTTACCCTAATCATACGGTGTCCAATGAATAATGCTTGAGTTACTGTCCTGAGTACGACTTGGGGGTATGAGTCGTAATGTGTCTTGATGGGTCCTATGGACCTAATCATAACTAAATCAGAAATTATATGGCTAAGTTCTTCTCAGAGTACGAGTAGCTCACTATGAGCTGTAAGGACTTGTTACGAGTCATTGTGTGCAAATCGTAGGATGTCTAGTGTTTACCCAATTGGGTTTTATGTTGACTATGACTAGATCCAATGAGTCATAGGGTCTCATTACGAGTGGTACCGGTTGAGTTGTATGGTCAATAGTGTGTGGGGGTTGTAGAGACTATCTTGATTACGAATTGTGGTGATGAGCATAAGGAGTGGCTATGAGTCAATGGTTGACCCATAGTCAATGGAGACACTATATTAGCTTTTAAGTTAAGGGCATTCTGGATATTTTCCCTCTTTGATGCACTAGGGGGTATGATCTAGGGGTATTGATGCACGGGGACTGGAAATGATCTAGGGGTATTGATGCACCCCCAGCTACTTGGAAAGAGTTCAAAGAGGAATTTCTTGATCATTATCTTCCATTCGAGATTCGTCAGGCCCGTACAGATCAGTTTTTAAATCTTCGTCAGGGGATTATGAGTGTGAGGAAGTACAGTCTCCGATTTAATTCCTTGTCGAGATATGTTCCTAATGTTGTAGCTACTATGGATGATAGAGTTCATCAATATGTGGATAGGTTGGATCCATATCTGGTTAGATATTGTACTATTGCTACTTTAAACAAAGATATGGACATAGCGAGGATCCAAGCTTTTGCACAGAAAATGGAAGATCAGAGGCAGAGGAACTCAACCTCCTCAAGCACCCGTGTTTATAACCAAAAATGCAACACAAGTGAATCCATACCTATATTGCCCTAGTTTCAAGTGGCTTTTCCAAGCCCTACACTACAAATACTCCCTCTTAAGAGAAATGTCTTTCAAGTTTCAATATCCATAATCAACTAATGATAAAATAGCCTAAAGATTCTATTTATAGCTATTACATCAAATGATCAAACTACCCTCAATAAAAAGGGGCTCCTATAGAGTGTATAGAAAAGGCACAAAAACACCAAAACACCCTTAATGAGGGGCGGTCATGGAGTGTAAGGACTCCTTCTTCACACTTCAACACTTACAATCCTTTGGAGCCTCGGGTAGTCATTAAGGCAATCCTTCAAGCAACATTTCACACACGGAATTGCTTTATTGAGTGTCCGAAATGACTTCTCCATGCATACTCTCAGGCCTTTAATTTGTCCAAAATTAGATTCTCCATGTGTTGGCCTCGAATGATGTCATCAAAAGGTATGATGGCCATTTGGCTCGTATCATTCTCCCCTTCTTGAAAAGGATTTGAGCTCGAATCCACACCTTGCAAAATCAAAGAAAAACCAAACAAGCACAACATCCTCATGACATGAGGGTTAGGGTTAGTACAATACATAATCTCATCATGCCGAGGCGATACACACTTGAAATATAACCAAGGATCCTTTGTGTTAATCATTAGAATTCTATTGATGAATGCACAAAGGAGTTGGCTAAGGAAATCATCAAGAGGTAAGGAAACCGCAATGGACATTATAACATCAGTAGATGCAAAGAGTAAGACTACCTTTATCTTAGGAGCCATAAGACACAATTTCTTCATCACCTCCTTCAAAGACCACTTAAAGAGTGGTGCCTCAATTGAAGTTAAAGTCCATGATAAACATCTAGCAATGTCACTCAAACAAGTGGACCAACCAAAAAATCAATCCAAAACTTTTATGGATGTCATCATAATCAAAGAGGTAGTATAGAAAAGAATCAAATGTAAAGGTATCATCCAAGGTGCTACCATCTATGTGAATTCCATTTGGCACAAAATACTTAGCATGTGATGTACACAAGGCTGAAATTAAAGCATTTAAGCACATACAAATTCTTCCTTTTAGGCAATTCCTACCAACATACGATGTAGGTTCAACAAGATTAGGAACATCATCATATGCATAAAGGTAATGAAGAAAGGTACTAATGAAAATATTCTCATTAAATATGTATTCACAAGTAGGAACACACAAAGAGATAAAGAGACATAGCAAGCACATAGGGCCTTTTTTTTCAAGAAACTTCCCAAGGAAAGGAATTTCATCAATGGAGCCATGTAATTAGGGAAACTAGAGAACCTACTATGCAACATCCCAATCCAAGACACGTAGTTCTCCCAAGGATTTTGTTTCCCTCTACTAATGATATCAAACATGCTCCCAAGAGTCTCATAAAATACTTCAAATTGTCCAACCCTATGAAGGTGACAAGAAGTCTTTGACATCCTTGGACTCTTCCACAAACTAAAATTCAACTTGCCATCCATAAGTTGTGGTTCATATAACTTAAGAACAAGTGTTTCAAACATGGATACAAGTATATAAGAAACACCCCAAATAGGAAAGGACACTTTTGCCATAGGGTCTATAAGTATGAAACCACCTTTGATAAAAAGGTTCCCAATCAAAACCAAGTCAAAAAGAAGGATATTATATGAATGGAATTCATCTAAAGTTTTCTTAAGAGGTAAATCTCTCCTTGAGCTACAAGTAGTGATACCTTGGTCAAGAATAGAAACATTTAAGGGTGAACTCTCTTGGTTCCTTTATTTCTTCCCTTCTTTGGTGGACTCTTAGCTTTGTTAGAAATTCCCCTCATGAATAACTTGAGTCTATCAAGTGGGTTGTAAATCCACAAGAAGAACTTTCCATTACAGGGAAGGATACCAACATACACAATCAAACCTCGCTTTTGTTTTTGACCAAGTATCAAGTTGGGTATGAAGACATTTCCATATACCAATAGGGCACCGAAATCAAATAGGAGAAGTAGCCAAGGGAATGGGCCAAGGCTATTACTTCTTTACCCTAGAGTATCATCCCCAAGATTAGGCATACCCTCTTTATCACCATTGAAAATATCATGAGGAAAAAAAGGGTAGAGAAAGGTGTCCCACAAGTCAACTTCAAATAGTGTTCTCATGCATGCACTCACTACTAATCTCAATATCTCTACTATAAGTATGCTCAACATAAGAAACACATAAAAAAGAAGTATATGGAATTTCTAAACATGCACCACCTTATCTTTTAAGAGAGTAATCCCCACCTAGATACAAACCACCACGAGCAGCAAAGGGATCATAATCAAAATCATTTTTCAAAGAAAAAACAATAATCGGGTTTCCTATACATTTAAGCAAATCAAAGTCTTTTTTCACTCAATTTATCACTCTTTACATCATTTTCATTTTCACGATTTCTATGAGCAAAAATAAGGTTTTCATTACACAATATGCTCAAAGAATCATCTCCAATCTCATGATCAACTCTATCAACTTCATCACTAACTTGAGACTCAGCAAACACACCATACACATGCTCAAGTAGTGGACTACATTCATGAGTAAGTTGATCATCATACACATCCTCACTAGTTATTGGCAACTCACATACCAACATAGACTCACCTTGGTTTTCACAAGGGTCAACTAGAGTGTGAATACTCACATTACTTGGTAATGGATCCTTATTCATGTTACAAGTACTAGCACTAGGTGGACACAAATCGTTCTTACGAGAAGAATCAATTTTGTCATCTATAGGATCAACTAGTGCTTGCTTACTTACAACAAGAATTAGTTCTTCTTGCAACCTAGAAATACCAAGAGTACCACAAAGGGAAGACTCATGCCATTCTTCTCTAGGCAAACCACTAACTACATTCACTTGGCTACTATTAGCCACATTACAACATTCTAAGTTTATAGGAGTGTAGAAGATAGCACTATTACCTTGTAGCTCACATGAGTTTCATCCTTCACCTTGGAGTATGTCATGGCAGCCCACTTTATACTTTGGGGAGCTCTCATCACAAGGGAGTTTCATATTAGTGGCAATTGGACAAGAGGAATTAGATATAATGGTCTAAGTGTGGATATCAATTGGCGTTGCTTTTCAAGGTCCCATTTGAAATCTTCAAAATTGTCATTGATTCCATCAAACGTGGCCTTGAAAGTATTATTGTCCATGGTACCTAAGAAAAGACACTAATATAACAAACAAACAATGTTAGCTCAAAATATCCTCACCACACTCTCATCTTTATTTACCTCACACTTGGCTTCACAAGTGTTGAAATTTGTAATCCGTGAGCAATTGAGGAATGAGTATACTCTTGTTTGGAATAGATTATTATTTGAAAGACTCAAAGAAATCTTGTTCGGACTTGAGCCAAGAACTACAATGAATCAAAGATAAAAGCACACAAAGAACATAGACATGAAAGAAAATAATTCAAAACTAACTCACAACCTAGTAGATAATTCATAGTTTGTTAATTAGTACTAGAATAAACAAAATGCAACTAAGGAAACAAGGATAGAAACCGAGAATCCAAAATTTGAGCCTAAAATATTATTGTTCAAAAGTGATGATGTGGCAACTTGTGGTTGGCCGAGAATTTTGAATTTTTTTTCTTCAACTTTGAATTTTGGTCAATCTTCACTCAAGAGAGGTAGAAATTCGATTTTGAGGGGGGAATTGCAAGGTTTGGAGCCTTTTCAAGCTCAAATGAGTTTGAATTTGAGATGGTCCCCCCTTGTACTCTCAACTGTACTTGAATATTTCTTTTGTTGTCTTCTTTTTTGGATGATTTAGAATATACTTGGAATATTCTTTGTATAAACAACTTCTACACTTTTTTTCCTTTTGCTAGATCAAATAACTACTTTTGAATATTCTTCTTCAACAACATATGAAGATGAGGAAGAACAACAAGAACATTCAAAGTTTGGCAAAGGTTGACTACTAGGCAAATGACCTCCAAATTTGATGATTCATTAAGATCCAAGGTCACTCTTCCAAACTAAACAAAAATGCCACAATTTCAACTCAAAAATGCCACAACCACACTTGACAAAAATGAGATCCACCTCAAGTTTCTTCAAACTCAAGCTCAATAATGGTGGATATCTCAAAACAACCCGGATTTGGCTCAAATTTTAGAACTAAA
This sequence comes from Capsicum annuum, assembly GCF_002878395.1. Classification (NCBI taxonomy): domain Eukaryota; kingdom Viridiplantae; phylum Streptophyta; class Magnoliopsida; order Solanales; family Solanaceae; genus Capsicum; species Capsicum annuum. The sequence continues at coordinate 145,323,315 of NC_061111.1, forward strand.
CTCTATTAGTTATAAGGAGAAAGGATCTAGCACTAGAAACATAACAAAACACACAAAACTAAGTAGATCTAATATCTAAATTTCTGCCCAAAGCACAAAAATGTGACACACCTTTTTTTTTATTTTCGAATTTTAACTCTCTTTTTGAGTTGATTTTCTTAAGGTAACAACAATCCAAGACTTAGAATTATAGGAACAATTCTAAAACATGGCTCTTGATACCAAATGATATAGATCCATGCTAAGAAAGGATAAAATGAGATGAAGACTATACTAAAGAAGAAGGCAACACACGGATTCAAGAAGCAAAACACAAACAACTTGCATAAAATGTAAATGATAGATATCTTGACATAAGAACATACAAACCATAAAAAACAAAAGATGTATAAAATCTAAAGGCCCCTATGACTCATATGAGCAACACCAAGATCTTACATAGACACAAGAGGAGCTCAACCTCCTCAAGTACCCACGTTTCTAAGAAAAAATGCAACATAAGTGAATCCACACCTATATTGACCTAGTTTCAAGTGGTTTTTCCAAGACCTACACTACAAATACTCCCTCTCAAGAGAAATATCTTTCAAGTTTCAATATCCATAATCAACTAATGAGAAAATAAGCCTAAAGAGTCTATTTATAGCTATTACATCAAATGACCAAACTACCCTTAATGAAAAGGGGCTCCTATAGAGTGTAAAGAAAAGGCACAAAAAGACCAAAACACCCTTAATGAGGGGCGGTCATGGAGTGTAAGGACTCCTTATTCATATTTCAACACTTTCAATCCTTTGAAGCCTCGGGTAGTTATCAAGGCAAGCCCCCAAGCGACCTTCCACATACATAATTGCTTTATTGAGTGTCCAAAATGACTTCCCCATGCATACTCTTAGGCCTTTAATGTGTCCAAAACTGGATTCTCCTAGTGTTGTAGTTGAATGATGACAACAAAAACTATGATGGTCATTTGGCTCGTATCATAAGTGCTTTAAATATGGTCAGACTGGTCATCTGCAAAGGAATTGCCCATCTAAGGTTGCTTCCAAGAAAAATGGTCCGCTAGTTATAGAACCAATGTAGTAGGTCTCGGGCTGCCTAACTCCATCTTTTTGAACAAAAATGTAGATATGAGGTTTATACTCGCCCCAAGGTTACATACGCCTCTAGCATAGACAGCTTGACCAATAGTGATCTAAATAGTGAAATTTCATGGATCTTTAAGTTTAGTAGGCAACCTATTCTAGATTTTTTATGTGCACTCCTCAGTAAGTGAAACCGTGTCATACTCGGCTACCCCATTCTTATATTCCACAATATCTTTGACATACTTAGCATACTTTGGAACACTTCAGAACATATCAAACAACAAAAGGTTAATGTGAACCTATTTCAGCATATTAATAAATTTCTGGTACTAAGCTTCCTCCTTTTGCTTTCTTAGCTTTTATGGGAATAGTGACGGTGGCTTTACACTTTCTACCTTGGTTTCAGCGCTCTTCGCTTTGTCATTCACAACCTTTTTTCATCCTTTTCTATATCTCTACCAATAGCTTTATGAGTCATCTGCTTAGGTTCTAATTCCTTCACTTGCAACCCAATCCTAGTAGACACTGCATTTACTTGTTTTAGATTTAGGTCAGTATCACTAGGTAAACCTCCCTGAGGTCTAGTATCTTGTACCCCTGCAAGCTGACCCATATAAACCTCTAAGGTTTTTGTAGCCTTCTACTAGTTCTCCATATCTGCTATCAACTGTTGTTGAGTAGCCATAATTTATGTCAACTCTCTTATGTATTACTTGACTGAGTAGTGGCTTGATTTCCTTGAGTATGCTGCTTCTGATTCTAAATTCTTGGACCATGATATTTATTTATACTTTGTCCCAAATTTCCACCCCATAAGAAATTGGGGTGATTAGTTAGAATCATAAGTATTCTCGTAGTTCTAATTTCCTTGGAGATTAGCTTTACCCAAATAATTAACAGACTCTGGATTGGCTGCACTAGTATCTACTGCATGGTTACTGTTACCACACACCTCACACCAAGTCTGAGCTTGATGTACAACATTGTCTATTGCTGGTGTGATTCCTAGATTCATATTGCTGCATTGCATGGTTCTTTGGTTCTATAATGAAGCAATCTGTGCTACTATAGCTATCAACTGGTCTACCTCTAGCACTCCTGCAACTTTCTTTGGACCATTTCTTGTTGTATCAGTATTCCACTTAGTATTCCCCAGTGAAATTTGATTCAGTAGTGTGTACAATTTATTATAAGTCTTTTCTAGTGTATGTCCACCTGTAGTTGAATCTAGGAGAATCTTAGTGTTTGGCTCGAGAATCTAAATAAAAATATGCACCAACACATTATTGGTTTGATGATGGTGAGGACAATCTTAGAGTATAAACTTAAATTTTTCCAAGCTTTATACAGATTCCTCTTTATCTCTCTAACTGAAACTCAGAATTTCACTTCTCAGCTATGCAGTCTTTCTAGAAGGAAAAAACTAAATAAGAAATTTATGAGCTAAGACATCCCAAGAAGTGATAGAGTTTGGTGCCTTAGCCTTCAACCACCTCTTAGCTTCCCTAACAGAGAAAAGGGGAAAAATTCAGTTTGATATAATTAGTAGATACCTCAATGAGAATGTACGTATCGTTGATCTCAAGGAAGTTTTTATATACTTCTATGGGTCTTCCTAAGATAAACTTGTGAATTGCCCATTCGTGTGCAAGAGTTGTACCATGTTTTGTTTTAGTTCAAACTAACCACCCGCATCTGGTTTGCAGATATTATTAGTATCATTGTTCATGAATGGGATTGCCACTTCACGAATGAGCCTAGATGCTAGTACATTAGTATTATCTTCCATAGTTAATTGTTGAATTGGATGCTGAATTATAGTTTTTCTCCTTTGCTGATGAAATACCTGCTCAGGTTCCGAACATGGCTAAACCAATTCTCTTTCCCTTACCAGTCTGATACATTAATTTCCTACAAAATTTAGCTGCTAAGATCAAGTTGTAACACTCAAATCTTATTATCAAAAGCAAAAAAATTAGAGAATTACTAATTACTTGAGTCCCCAGCAATTACACCAAAAACTTGTTATAGTCTATCGCACATGCAAGTCTACATGATCGGAAAAATAATATAGTAACTCAAAAGAATTAAATGATGAACCCACAGGGACTACATGTTTAGCAATTCACTTAATTTTAGTCCTGACAATATTATATTCAAGTATTAGGGAGTATCAAAATGTTTGTGACAGTTTAGTAACTAAATAACAAATAAGAAAATAATAAAGTGTGACAATGGCAATATAAGCAAAGATGTAAACAATAGAAGGGGAAAATTTCAGGGCTAAGGCACTTTCTGCAATCACATGAATCACTATCCTTATTGTTGGTCGTATTGGATCGGGTCGTTGATTCACAGGGTTAATATTATGACTATGGTATTTTGATACTCTAATCTTCTACCTTAAAGGACATTATAACTAAATCATTGACAGGGGATGGGATGATCCATTTCAGATACTTTAAGTTATCTTCCTGTAGTTGAACCAAACAAGGCGATCTAGGTATATTTCTATCCTAGCCGCTACTTCAAATCACTTATTATTTAGAAGAATAAGAACTTTCTCCTTAAACCCTTCACTCTATCCTAATGTTTCTCCTTTTGGGTTCACAATAGAATTAAACATGTATTTCAATGGTGGACAATCAATAAAATAGTAAGATCAAGAGAATAAGAACAACTCATGCGATAAACCAACATTTAACCAACTCTAAAACTATCAAACTAAAATCATGTGTTTGGCCTTAACCCTAGAAAAAGAAAATTTCACCACTCATGTTCAAAATCAACATCCTTAAAATAGAAATAATCATACCAAATTCAAAGTAGAAAGTTGAATGATAAAAGAGCCCTAACAAAACCCGCGTACGTGTTTTTCCTTACTATTCCGTATGCCAAAGATAGTCCTCAATTATCATTGGTGTTCCTTTTATTGTAGGGCTGACTTGCATGTTTGTAATATATACATCAATGTGCCACACCCTTATTGCAGAGGATAAGTGGCGTGGCACGCCAGTATTGCGGAAGCATACTAAAATTCACTATTTTGATTTGACGTAGGCTTTGTGCCATGCCCTATCACAGAGGATAAGTGGCATTTCATACCAATATTATGCACGTTCACTTGAAATTGCTATCAACTTTATACCCCTAATGTTCCACAACCTTATCGCGGAGGCTAGGGTTTATGGCATGCTGGTATGTTAATTTCTTTATCTTCAGATATGGTGTGTACTAGTCCTTTTTTATCCTTGGTCCCATGCTTTACAAGCTTTGTTATACTCTTCTCATGCTCAGTGTATATCTCTTAGTGCTTCCCATGATCCATAGCCGTCAAGTTTATGCTCAATCACATTCATTTTCATCACATTCAAGTCCTGCAACACTAATAATTTCCATTAGCTTGAGGATGAAATTGTATATCAAACACAAGACATTTTTCAAGATTCAAATCATAGAAAACGTACATATATGGGTCATAATTGGCACTTGGATGTATCAATATACCCAAGATCACTTTTCTATTTACATGTTTATGAGTTATTTTGGATTTTGATATTATCTTTATTTCTTCCGCTTCTTAATTATATTTCAATTAGGATCGGTGATACAAGTACGACCTCGTAGATGGACATTTTTGATCATGTTGAGCACAACCGAGAAAGTGCACATGTTTAAGTGTGAAGAAAGCTCCAAAACTGTCCATAAGGTACACTACATAGGCGTCTATTGCTCACTTGGTCATTAAAGGGCCTTTTTGTCTTTTCACCTTTTATTTGTGATGTAATATAAGTAGAACAGCTTAGGGTTTTAGGGACTTAGTTGATCATTGTTGAAACTTACAACATTGTAGCACTTTAGTTCTCTCTTAATAAGCTCCAACCGTAACTAGGGCTAGGCAAGTGAAGATTCACTTGTGTTTGCATTGTTGGCTTGATACGTTGGTGTTTAGAGGAGGTAAAGTCCCTCTTGTGTCAACGTAGGAGTTAGGTATTTGTCGTGTGTAGTGTTAAGGGTCCAAGAGTCCACCAAATTTTTGGGTTCTTAAGATTATACCCTCACTGGTCTAACTATCTAACATGTATCTTGTTGTAAGTTTTGATTTTCTTGTACTTGTTAATGAAACCATAAGTCATTGTTGTTGTAATATTGTTTTTCTTCATTTATTTATTGCTAATTTAGTTTGGGTGTTGGCTGATTGGTGTGTTAATCACCTAGTACTCTCTCCTTTCTTGTTCTACATAGTGAATTCGAGAGTGGTCACCAAAGGGTCCTCGGTTATCTTGAACTTGTGGACTATTTTTTGTGTATGTTTTCATATGTTCTTGGTCATTCTTGTATCATTTGGGTTGAATTTAGGGTTACCTATTGCAGTGGGTGTGATATGTACCATCATAAGTACTTTAACGTTGGGTCATAACACTTTTAGATTATTTTTTAATTTTAGTTTGGCTGCTAAACGTCTGATCTACTAAGGATGCTCGGGATCTCATGCTTCTAAACCTATGGTATAAAAATCATAGCACAAATACGTCAGTACAATTGAATGTACTAGTCTGCAAGTGAGGTAGGCTAAATACAAGGGTTCAAATACATGAATAATAATAACTGACTGATGACTTGAACATGAGCGCATGATAAATACATGCATGAATACATAAACTAGAACTGGGGTCGTGATAATACTAAATACTGATGTACTGACATTTGAGTTTACTAATACTGGGATACGAAATAACTGAGTCTATTGATGATATGAATTATGGAGTTTACAGGTAACTGATATCTGAGGTTACTGGTACTATATTACTAATAATTGGGTATACTGATACTGAAAAAATATCTGAGTTCTTAACTGGACTGGGTGAATGTATCTGACAGTCCTGATTCTGATGGAACTAGATGAGTTCCATACTGAGCTGAGCGACTGTATCTATCAGTCCTGATATTTGTAGAAATAAACTGAGTTCTATTACTGGGACTAAATTTAAAACTGAGACTGTGGGAAGTAATCATCTAATCGACATGCCTCAAAATTGAACTGGTGGGGTCCATTCTGTAACCCCAGTTGGAAGGGTGTCAGTACCATGCCACAGGTAAAGACAAGTTATTAGTAAACCTTCTCTGATAGTGAGTTATTTCATCAACCCCTCCTATAAGGAAAACTCAAAGGAGATGTATAGTCCCTAGACTCGTAGGGGTACATCTTAGCCTATAGTGACTACGTAATTCTAGAACATAGGGATTGCTACTAAGGATCACACCCTCTACTGGCTAACAACTGAGCCCTCATCCTTGGGTTCACTCGGTGCTGAATCCTACTCCCAACTGATTTTTATTCGTGCATAAGAAAGATGGTTCTCTCCAAATGTGAATTGACTACCGTCAGTTAAATAAAGTCATGGTCAATAATAAGTATCCACTTTCCAGAATCGATGACTTTTCTGACCAACTTTAGGGTTCTAGATACTTTTCTAAGATAGACCTCAGATCAGGCTATCCTCAGCTCAGATTCAGAGAATGTGACATCCCGAAAATAGCTTTCATAACTTAGTATGGTCACTTCGAATTCTTAGTCATGTCCTTTGGTCTAGACTCTGAACGCATGCATTCCAGCCTACCTCACTGAGCATACCAGCATATTCAAAGTACTGATGCATGCCTCTCTTTTGCGCTATGATGTCTTATATCATAGGTTCAGACACAAGGCTCCCGATCACCCTTAGCAGACCAGATTATCCGTAGACAGAGTCAGTGGTGAGCCCTCATAGTTCATGAAAATGATTATTTATGTAATCATTTCCATTCTTTTTCAGTAGTTAGAGTTAGTTGGGGACTTGTCCCATCAACTCCTTAGTTCAGACAGTTTAGAGGCTTTTTAGACTAGAGTATTTTTTGACAGATATTTCAGTTTTAGTATTGTTATAGCGTATTCAGTTTTATTTACAGTATTGAATCTTATGGCTAGTTTCTGCCTATTTTTGCATATTTACAGTATTATTATTCAGTTATTGTAGTAGGTACCAGACATGGATTAGCTTGTGGTCCTTCGAAAATATGAGTATCGTGTAGCGTCTGGGGTACAGACTCGAGGCATTACATAGGAGCTTGCTAAATATCTTTTAATGCAAATATTCTCCAATTTAAGGTATGACTTTTTTGAATTCACACTTGGATTTCTTAGTTTGGACCCAAAACCCCAAATTCATTTAAGGCTTGATTTTAGCCCAAATTTAGCTTTGTTTGCACCCATTTCTTAGGGGTTATGATTCCTTGTTCATATATGAACATTGGGTTGACCGCGAAAATGCATTTTTCATAAGTGGGATCCACTTGGGGTTTTTGGTAATGTTTTTGGATCCAAAGCACTATAGTGCAATATGAGTATCGTTAGACTCATATTGACGAGTAGATTATGATTTTGATAGTAAGACAACATATTGGGATTGTTAAGTGAAGATGGATATTGGTAAATGATGTGAGGTTTTATAGTTTGGCTTTGAGGTATGCTCATGTCCATTTTTCTTTATAGATGATGTGTGACATATATTGCGTGTGAATTTGGATGTTAGGCTTGATTATGAGTGGAATAACTTAGCCTTCATTATTTATGGTTAGGGATTAGATAAGGGTTTTGGACCCATAAGATTGTATGTTTATAACCCTTTTAGAATTCTATTTCCTTAACCCTAGTTTGGGTTAATGTGCAGCATGGTTATGATATAATGCCAGGTTTGGAATATGGTTTTAGCATTGGAAGCGTGATTAGTATATTCAATCTTATTGGGCTAGTGTGGTGGTATTAAAATCGTGATTTGAGTAGAGCTGACTTGAATGCCATTGTTCTAGTCGAAGTTCCTATCTTAGGCTTAAGTATGGCGTACTTGACATCTAGAAGTTGAACTAGATACCTTAGCCTATGATACGAGAATAATCATGGATATGAACTTATGAGAGTGGATATTTAGCCTAAGACTTGGTGAGTGTAATTGATGTGTAAAAGATGGCCAAAACACACCAAAATCAGTCCACTTCTCACACTTGATGGGCACCCCACCCTTAAAGGGTATTTTGGTTATTTTACTTTCTATTTTTTAATATACTATATAAGGAACATTGTAGGGTTTCTTAAGTAGTTTTGGATGATATTTTTTAAGTATTGTAATACTTGAAACACCATATTTAGGGCTTGGAAATCCACCATCCAAAACTAGGACAAGAAACTAGTGTGGATTCACTAGTGATTGTGTTTGCTTGGAAACATCGGTGCTTGAGAGGTGGAATCCGATCTTGTGTCACGTAAGAGATAGGTGAACATTGTGTGTATTGTTAAAGGTCCAAGAGTGGAATAGGCTCTTGGGTTTTTAAGATTATATCTTCGTATAGTCTATCATCTATCATTTGTTTTCATTGTAATTTTGTAGTTTGTGTTTTTGTTATCCAAAACCCTGTGTTGTTGTTGTTTAGTAATATTGTTATTCTTCATTTTGTGTTATTAATCTAGTTTGTTGTATGCTGAAAATAGGTGTTCATCACCTTGTTATCTTGGCATCCTTTGTGTTATTGTTGGCCAAATCTAACTCTCAAAAGGGTTCTCGGGTTTGGCTTGGAATTAGTGGACTGTTTGTGTTGTTTCTTGTGTTCCCAAGTTTTTAATGTATCATTTGGTATCATAGCATGGCTTGATCTTTTTCTCACAATATCAATCTTAGGCTCGTAAACTTGAAAATAAAAAAAAATTGTTGAAAATTGAAAATTCTAGAAAATAGCAATCTGTCCATTGTTGTTGTCTTAGCCGAAATTGTGTTCTTATGGTGTTTGATTTTTTCTTGAGTCTAGGTATAAGAGTCTTTTAATTTTATTGTGTATTTGTGGTTTTAGTTTTGTTCCTCACTAACACTTCGAGTCGATTCAAACTTGAGCTTGAATTGTTAATATTGTTGTTGTGAATGAAGTGTGGCCGATTGGATGTTGTTGTTGTTCTAGAATTGACCGAACTGAAGGCCTTGTGTTGTGGTGCTGTTGTAGATCTTGAAAGTTTGTTGTTGTGTTCTTGATGTTCATCACAACCTTCACCTTTTGTAAAACCGAAAACACAACACAAAGGGGACTTAGCCGATTCCGATTGTTGTTGCTATCCTTGTGGTCTTGATCTTGAGATTATTGACCTTGTTGTGGTGGACTTGTTGTTCTTGGGATATTGTTTTTGGTTGTTCTTGTTGTGTTCTTGAAGTTCTTCACCATATTCATCACTTTGTTAATATTAAAGTGAACTTATATCTTTAAAAGATGAAAGACAAGGTGTAGCATTTGTTGAATTTTGAAAGGATCCCAACCACGAAAAAGACTTTACATCACATCTCAACCTTTTTCCATAAAAAAAGGGTCCATGTTTTAAGGAGAAGTACAAGTCTAGTGAAAGACTTTTGAGTCTTGAACTTTGAATTGAAAAAGGAGCTCCAAGACTAGTTTGTATTTCCCTCCATTGAACAATTTCCACCAAAGTCCAATTTTTGAATTGTGAATTAAAATTTGTCAAGAACTGAACCACTAGTGGACTTCCATGTTGGACTGCCACATCATCACTTTTACTATTCATGCAAAATTTTTAAGCTCAAATTTTGATCTTCTAGTTTTAATTTGTTGTTTTTTTGGTTTTGTTTGTTGATTCCACTACTAATTTACAAGCTAGTGACCATTTACTAGATTGTAAATTAGTTTTGAACCCGTTCTTCATGTTAACTTTTCTTTGTGCATCTTAATTATTTTGATTCATTGTGATAGTCCTTGTGTTTTCCTTACTCTTTGGAGTCTTTGTCAATGTTGGATTCACCTCTCAACACCACTCGGAGTACAAGCAAGCTTGCAATAACTTGTGTGATTGAGTGTGAGGGATCAGAGAGTCAAGAAATAAAAAGAGTAAGTGAGGATGTTTTTGTACAACTAGTGTATTTTCTGCTTTTGTAGGTAACTTCTTTGCCATAATGGGCACCATTTTGGCCCACCTTGATGCTATTGCCCGATATATGGCTAAGGTAAATATGGGTCTTGAAAAATTAGGCTCGAATATGTCTACTATACTTGAGAAGTTTGATCGAGTGGAGAGTCGAAGGAATTCTCATGTTTCTACTTCCGAAACTTTACCTCAATCAATCAATCCTCCAAGGCCACCACCAAATGACATAGACATAAGCCATGCCACCAAATGCCCTCCAACCCAAGACCTAAGTAGGTTACTTCTCCCTTAACTCGATCAATTCCAACAAGAGGGACTTGGAAGCCAATCTTCTCCCATCCAAGCTCCACAACCGAAGCTCCACATTACAAAATCAATCCTTTCACCCGAAACTCTACTTCACCCAAACTGATATATCTATATATAGGAGTATGGTAGAAAGAAACATGAGGGACATGGAGTCTACAATGATGCGTGTATGATGGAAGAGAAGTTGAGGGAAAGATATAGGGAACCACAAGGAACCCTCCACCAAGAAAAGAGGTGGGATGTGTTTAGCGTTTCCTTTGTCTTTCACTATGTGTTTCGGGTGAGGATGAAGACAAGGATAAATATGGAGAGGAAGTCGAGGTTCAAAACGAAAAAGTTGACCAAGACTTGTGTTAATGAGCTCTCAGGTTCCTTATGCTCTTTGCAGATTATTTTTTGTGCCTTCACATGTTTTTTGCAAGCTATTTTAAGTGGTTTCTTTTGAATTCACCAAGTGAATGAGGTGAAGCCATGAATTTGTGGACAAATTCCTCTCAAGATGGAGAGGATGATACGAGAATAATCACGGATATGGACTTATGAGAGTGTATATTTATCCCGAGAATTGGTGTGTGTAATTGATGCGTAAAAGACGGCCAAAACATACCAAAATTAGTCCACTTCTCACACTTGATGGGCACCCCACCTTTGAAGGGTATTTTGGTCATTTTACTTTCTATTTTGTGATGTACTATATAAGTAACATTGTGGGGTTTATTTAGTAGTTTTAGATGATATTTGGTAAGTCTTGTAAGACTTGAAACACCATAGTTAGGGCTTGGAAAAGCCTCCAACTGAAACTAGGACAAGAAACTAGTGTGGATTCACTAGTGATTGTGTTTGCTTGGAAACATCGGTGCTTGAGAGGTGGAATCCTATCTTGTGTCACATAAGAGATAAGTGAACGTTGTGTGTATTGTTAAAGGTCCAAGAGTGCAATAGGCTCTTGGGTTTAAGATTACATCTTCGTGTAGTCTATCTATCTCTCCTTTATTTTATTGTAATCTTGTAGTTTATGTTCTTGTTATCCAAAATCGTGTGTTGTTGTTGCTTAATAATATTGTTATTCTTTATTTTTTGTTGTTAATCTAGTTTGTTGTCCGCTGAAAATAGGTGTTCATCACTTTGTTATCTTGGTATCCTTTGTGTTGTTGTTGGCCAAATCTAACTCTCAAAGGGGTTCTCGAGTTTGGCTTAGAATCAGTGGACTATTTTTTGTTGTTTCTTGTATTCCCAAATTTTTACCTATCAACCTAGTTTTGTCATAGTTTGTCTGATTATGGAAACTGAGGATTAGAAGTGGGATTGTTTGGTCCACTTAAGCCCAGACTTGTGTTAGCCTTGTGGACTTAGTTGCGGATGTTAGGCATAATTGAGATTAGTAAATGTTAATATAAGGTTACTTCGTGGATTATTTAATGATGATGTATTTTATCCTAAAAATGATATTTGGGCCTATAGATATGCGACTCCCCTTTTGATATGATGTTTGGCCTATAGCGATGCTATTTTCTCCTAGACTTGATAATTGTCCTATAGAGATGATATTTCTCTTAGATATGATAATTGGCTTAGAGAGGTGACACTCCTCATAGTCATGATGTATGATATATAGATATGATATGTCCTATACACACTATATACTTATTGATATTATGGCTCCTAGATGTGAGATGCCTTATAGATGTGAGATGCTCCTAGATGAGAGATCTCCATATACTTACTGATATTGTGCCTTCTATATGTAAGGTGCCTTCTAGATATGAGATGCCTTTTAGATGAGAGAATATTATATATTTATTGATATTATGACTTCTATTTATAAGATGCCTCCTATATGTGAGGTGGTTAGAGATATACTACGACTTACAAATATGAGTATCGATAAAAGTTCTGGATATGTATATGGGCCAAAGGCCATGATTATGATGTTGTAATTATTTTGAATATATTATTGGGTCGAGGGTCGTGTTATGATATTGGTTGGATATCCAGGAATATGTAAAGGATGTGTTATAGTTTATGAATATATTTATATATTGTATACATATCTCTCCGGTATGGAATGGAGGAAGATGCAGCATGATGCTCATTATTCCATTGATTGAATATTGGTGATGGTATGCATAGATTTGGTGCATTCATGATTATTATATCGATAATTGATGTGATTCTAGTAAAATACAATCTTATGACTGTTCTTCCTGATTAAGTATTAAGCTATGCGTAACGCCCGAAAGCACTCCCTGGACTTCACATGGTGCTTAGGACTACGAGTATCCCTAAGCTAATCTATGATATCTTTTCAACTTAGAACTCACATGAAAAGTGAAATATTATATGTAGAAACTGAAGGTAAACAATTTCATATCTTAATGTAAGTCTTTAACTTTGGAAATCTTAAACCAAATCTTTGAACTTAGAACATACATAGTCTGACAAGCCTCTACTGCTAACTAGAAAGTCACTGGGACAGATCCCAGCTAACTCAAACTTTAAATGGAAATCAAAGATATAAAATAATTTTCAACACTAAACAAGAGTCTGATAAGATGGGTTCTCGGGCTATAAGGACTTACCAAAAGTCAGGATACAGATGATGATGCCTGTAGTCAATCATGCTACTAGAAACGAGCACCCAATCCTACATTATGAGACAATGTAGAACATAGACATATATGTGGGTTAGTACTTCTAGAATGTACTGAGTATGTAGGGGTGAATGCATAAGTAAAACAAGAACTGAATATATATATTCATACTTTCAAATGATGCATGCTAGGCGTAAATGACTCACCTTGGGCTTGATAAAAACTAAAGACTGCAAAATCATAAAACATGGATACTGAAACATGTGAAATAACTTAGTGAGCCATAGCACTTAGTTTATGAAATCTTTACTTTTATTCTTTCTTAGGGGAGATTCTTATAACTGACATAAACCATGTGAACTATCATGGAGTCCAACGTCTTACCCATATTAGGAAGAGATGTTATACCTTTGCCATCGGAATAGAACCTTAACATAAGTGATCACTATACTTCATCCATATTGGGAAAAAGCTTAATCTAGGGTGGCTCATAGTTTCCAAGATTTTTGGATACACTCATCCGCATTCCCTTCTCGATGCTAAATACTACTCCTAAAATATATGTATGCTCATACATGAGAAATTCACCTTAAAATAGCATAAGGGTTTGTATACTGAAAACCAGTTATGCTTCTCTGTACTTTGAATCATAATCAAGATAAACACTCGTGGATTTCATGTCTTATCTTTAGATCAAAATATTAGGCTTTCTTGAATTGTGCTATATTGAATATGAATGGAACTTCAAAGCTTGAATTTTCTTGTAAATTTAATTCTTCTTCTTAAATCTTGAAACTCGTACATTCTATAATAAAAATTATAACAAAATATCAGGCTCAATACCCATATAGAAATCTTTCATCATAATCCAAATCAAAGTAATGAAACTCAAATCACAATATCAATCTTAAAGTTCAAAACATGAATATATGTAACTTTTATGCACCTTTAACATTCAAATCACTAGATAAGGATAGAATTTAATATATGATAATTTGAGCGATGAACCTAATATAAAACATGTAAATTCAATCTTAAAACCATGCTTTTTTGGGCAAAAGGATGAAAGAATTAACCAAAACACCTTAGGGTTTGGCCCTTGGAAATTTCTAGAGTTTTGAACTCACTCTCCTTGTAACAACCCACCATACGAGTCGTATGGTGTGAGTACGAGTCTAGGAACCATAGTTGTATGTTGGTTAGTGTGTTGTTGGCAAAGTTATGTCCTAGTTATGAGAGACACCATACGAGTCATATGGTTTTATGATGAGAGGTTTAGGGTCCAATCGTATGTTGTCCAACTTCTAGCCCTAGATGTTCTTCTTTGGATATAACTTAATAGTCATATGGTATAATGATGAGTTGGGCAAGGGATTCGTATGTTAGACAGAATGTGGTGTCTAACTTTCTGTTCTGGTGACGAGTTGATAATACCAGTCATATGATGTGGTGATGAGTTAGAGTGTCAACTCGTACCCACCAGATTTTTCCACAGTTTTAAGTTGGGGGTACTCTGGTTTCCCCTTTATAACTCCCTTTGATACCACGACATAAAACACCTTCGAAGGCTTCATTAACCTATTATTCTCAATTAAACTCTCTTAATTCTCTCTGAACTCTCTCTCAAGTAAAAGGTTAGGGTTTCTTCAATATTATCAATTAAGGCTTTTTAGGATGGTTTCTATTCGTCTTCCTTGGTGTCTAAGGCATGTTACTCCTCCCTTATCATTATTTTACAAAGATCATATGATTTAATATATGAATTTCATGATATTGTTTTGATTTGAAATAATTGTTGGGGGTTTTGGATGTTCATGGTTGAATAATATTTCTCACAATTTAATGATGTTTCTTTCATACTTTTAATGTGATTTTGACATTGTGTAATGCATATTTATGGTAAATGGAATTAGAGGTACTTTGCATTTCCCCAAACTACTTGGTTATGGTTTTGAAACTTATGTGCCCTCAACCTATTTGTTAGAATTCCAATGAGAATGGTTTTGTCCCATAGTATGGCTATTTTTAAAATCTTTGAATTACATAAGAGGTAATGGAACTTAAATTAGGTTGATTTGCTTTAAATAGTTTGGAAAGGCATTGATGGATATGGTTTTGGTTTAATTGAAAACTTGAGAGTCAAATTGGTTCAATGATTTTGGTATGGCATAAAAGATAGACTTGCAAGCTCTAAGTTTGGTATGACAATACCAACGATTAATGCCTAAACAAAAGACTTCTTGGTAAATGGTTAGAATGTGTAAATGGTTTTAATATGTGCTTAAAGAGAGTTGAGTAGCAAAGCCGTGAAAGATGGGGATCCTGATGGGATCGACACTGGAAACTCAAGTTTTCCAATGTGAGGGTGGTCTTGGTGATTGTGTGCATGATGTCACACTTTATATTTTAAGATATGTACTAGTCATCTTAGGTTACTTTTTCTTCGGTAGTGCGGCTAACATGCACTGGGGCCCTTTTAGCAAGGGGATCTGATCAACCCATATATCTCATGGGTAGTTTTAGGATGGTCAAGCTACTCAGCCTAGGTTAAGGTTTTAAATGCATGCTAAAATTGATTCCCTATCCTGACACGATATAGATATATACATATCTATATGATTGTATACGGTTATTTACTTTGGTTTTGAATTACTAGCATTATTTTATCTTATCTCTGAGTACATGTTAGTGTTCAATCTGCTAAATGTGTTTGGACATTATAGCCCCACACATTCTAGAAATCGACCAAACTACCATTCCTTCTACTTAGTGTCTTAGATTTGGGGATAAGTTTGAGTCAGACTGAAGTGGTGAGCTTCTATACTCTGGAAGATTCTATTTCATTCTTGGACTTCTTTTATTTTGTTATTTCTTTGATTTTTTTGGATATGGTCGGGGGTATGTCCCGATATCTGTTATTGATTTTGGATAGATGCTTTGTCAGACAACTCTAGGCATGATTGGTGTTGATATTGGTGTTAGTCTTGGTATTGATATTGGTATTGGGGTTGGCACCGGTTGGGTATTTGATTGAAGTTGTTGGATTATGATTATAGACTTTATCTAATGTCTTTGAACTATTCTTGTTTTATCTTGTTATATGTTCAAAATTTATCTAACATAGGGTGCAGGGCAGCTATGGTAGGGTATTGGGTGTGGTCTCTGATCGTGGTTAGACTTGAGATGCCCGACATGACTAGGACCTAGTTCGGGTCATGTATGATTATTATTAGAGCCCTAGGTTCATGGTCAATTGGGTGTTTGACAAATCCATGTCGAGTAGAGTCTCTTTTAAAGGTATGTAGCGCGCTACACTCATAAGGGAAAGGCTATAAGGCATTTAGGAATATTTCTCCTTTTGGTATTCTGTTTTCAAGTTGTAGAGTCTAAGGTCCCAAAATCTTCTCTAATTCCTATTTGTTCACTTTTTAGATTATGCCTCTTCGATAATCTGAAGCTTACGAAAAATCCTCTATCCCACCGAAGGACCATATTGAGGGGATCCATTTTACTTATAGGGCCCACACCTGCTCTAGGGGTCCAACTGGAGTTTCACCGATTCCCTTCAGTCCTTCTCGAGCTCCTCAGGCTGATGTGATGAATGTTGAGTTTTGTCAGTATATTCATATGTTGGCGCAGTTGGTAGCTTTTTAGGTTAAGTGGGGTGCTTCTGTTACTCTATCTTTTGAGGCCACAAGGGTTGGCTAGTTAATGAGGTTGAAACCTCCTGTATTTACTTATGTTAAGGTTGAGGAGGTTCCTTAAGCTTTTGTGAATGATATGGAAACTTGAGAGTCATAACATGAACAAAACTCAAATCACCCTACGCTTCTATGGCTATGACTCACATCTTATAACTTGTAAGATGTCTATACGACTTGAGGTAATGAGTCGTATATTTCACAATGATCTTGAAATGCGGGGTATTATAATATCTCCCTCTTGGAAACATTCGTCCTCAAATGTGATTCATCTAGGATTTGGATTTGGAAAAGAATCAACACCTTTATACCGAACTTATAACCAAGCTTATATCTATCACAATGATCCAATTACTCAAAATAGAAGATATGACTTAAGAATTCTTAAACAGACTTAAAGAGAAAGATTTTTGGCTGAAAAATAACTATTTATATTCAGTAGGAGTTGAGTTGGAAGAAAATAGATGAGGATACTTGGTCATCATGTCTATTTCAGCTTCCCAAGTGGCCCCTTCAACCAATTGGTTTCTCCAAAGAACCTTTATAGATTCTACCTCTTTTTTCCTTAGCTTACTGACATGCCAATCAAGTATCCATAGGAACCTTCTTATATGATAAGTTCTTTTTTACACCAATACTATCTAGGGTAACTACTAAGGATAGATCTCCAATGCACTTCTTAAGCATCGAAACATAGAACACTCGGTGAACCGCAACTAACTATAATAGAAAGGTACAATTCGTAAGCAATCTCTCTAATCTGCTTCACTTTCACATAAGGACTAATAAATTGGGGACTCAGCTTCCCTTTCTTTCCAAATCTCATAATTCCCTTCACAAGAGACACCTTCAAGAATACCCAATTGCCCACTTCAAACATGAGCTCTCTCCTTCTTGCATCGGCATATGATTTCTGTCGGTTCAGAGCAGTTTTCAATATCTCATGAATCAACTAAACCTTTGTCATAGCTTCAAGAACAGAATCTATCCCAATCAACACTGCTTCACTAACCTCAAACAATCCTATTGGTAATCTGCACCTACTCTCCTACGATGCTTTAAATGGAGCCATCTAAATGCTAGTGTGATAACCATATTTATAAGTAAACTTAATCAAAGGTGGATGGTCATCCCAACTTTCTTTAAAGTATAAAACACACGCCCTCAACATGTCTTCTAATGTTTGAATTATGTGTTCAGCCTGACCATCGATCTGTGTGCGGATGAAAAATAGTACTAAGATTAACCTTTGTACCAAGGACTTTCTGAAAAGACTTCCAAAACTATGAAGTGAATTGTGTCCCTCTATCTGAAATGATGGATAAAGGTATCCCATAAAGCCTTACTAACTTGTTAATATACATTTTGGCATAATCTTTCGTTGTATCAGAAGTCTTGATAGGTAGGAAATGGGTTGATTTAGTAATTTGATCTACTATGATCAAAATTGAATCTTGCTAACATCTTGTACGAGGCAACCCCATGATGAACTCCATATTCACTACTTCCCACTTCCAGGTAGGGATACTGATCTCGTTTAGTGTACCACCCGTTCTTTGGTGTTCAACTTTAACTTGCTGGAAGTTAGGACATTTAGCCACAAACTCTGCTATATCTCTCTTAATACCGTTCCATCAATAGATTTCTCATAAGTTGTGGTACATCATAGTAGTACCCAGATGGATAGAATACCTTGAACTATGGGCCTCGACTAGTATCCTTTCCCTCAACCCATCTATATTTGGAATGCAAAGCATTCCTTGATAGTGAAGTACACCATCTCCCCCTTGGGAGAAAACTTTGACTTGTTGCTGGACTGCTTCCAATATATGGCAAAGTATAGGATCATTTCACTATTTCTCATTCACTTCCACCACTAAAGATGATTCCAAACCGTTCTGAACTACTACTCCCCCATCATCAGTGTCGAGCAAATGTACTCCCAAATGGGATAATTGATGCACCTCCTTGCTAATTCCCATTCTACCTTTTTCACATGTGGCATACTATCCATAGACAACCCACTCAGTGTGTCTGCCACCATGTTGGCCTTACCGTGATAATAGAGCCCATTTATATTATAATATTTCAATAACTCTAACCACCTTTTTTGTAGAAGATTTAGCTTCAGCTGAGAAAATACATATTGGATACTGTTATGGTTAGTGAAAACATCAACCTGCACACTATAGAGGTAGTGTCTCCAAATTTTTAATGAAAATACCACGGTAGCTAACTCCAAGTCATGAGTTGGGTAATTTTTTTCATGATACTTAAATTGCCTGGAGGAATAGGTTGTCACTTTCCCATTTTACATCAATACACAACCTAGCTCAACTCTAGAGGCATCACAATACACTACGAATCCTTCTAACCCCTCTGGTAAAGCTAACACTAGAGGCGAAGTCAATCTATCCTTTAACTCTTGGAAACTCTTCTCCTACTTATCCGACCATATAAACTTCACTTTTTTTTGGGCCATCTTGGTCAATGGTGTGGATATACAGTAAAATCCTTTAACAAACCTTCTATAATACCCAGACATACCCAAATATCTCCTGATATTGGATGGAGTGATGGGTCTAGGCCAGTGCTTCACTGTATTAGTCTTCTGAGGATCTATATGAATACCAGTCCGTGAAATGACATGCCCCAAGAAGGTAATGAATTCCAACCAAAATTCACATTTTTAAACTTTGTATATACTTAACGGTCCTTGAGGGTCTATAGTACTATGCTCAAATGGTCTGCATGCTCCTCCTTACTCCTGGAATACACTAGTATGTCATCTATAAAAACAATAACAAACATGTCCAAGTACTGCTTAAAGACCCTGTTCATCAAATCCATAAAGGTTGTAGGAGCATTTGTTAGTCCAAATGACATAACCTTAACTCAAAATAGGCGTACCTTGTTTGAAAAGATGTTTTTGGAATGTATTTCTCCCTGACTTTCAACTAATGGTATCCCGACCTAAGTTCAATCTTGGAAAACCACCGGTCACCCTGAAGTTGATCGATCAAATCATTGATTTGAGGAATGGGGTACTTGTTCTTAATGGTAACTTTGTTTAGCTGTCTATTATCTATACACATTCTGAGCGTGCCATCTTTCTTGCACACGAAAAAGACTGGAGCACCCCACAGAGAAATATTAGGTGTGATGAAACCTTTATCTAAGAGGTCCTTAAGCTGCTCCTTTAACTCTTTAAGTTTAGCTGAATCCATCCAATATGAAGGGATAGAGATGGGATGAGTATCTGATCTTGGGCGTATTATATGTCCAATCACAAATATTCACCCATAGTTGGACTTGTTTTGAGAGCCAAAAGGTGTTATTCTTATTGTATTTAAGCCTAAATTGTGTTTCGTATCTAACTGACATGATTAGTGATGTAGGGTAAATTTCTAATGGATTTGTACAAAATTGGATGCATATTATGAAGCAAGTGATGTTAATGTTATGAGTTAATTATAAGGTGTATTATGGACACTGAAAGGAGTTGGAAATCTAGTTTGGAATGATGGATTAGGTAGTGGAGCAATGAGATGAAAGGAACAAGTTTTGTGCCTTGAAAAGATAATGAAAAATAAATTTCCAGTGGTTCAGGGCTATTAGCCCGCGCCACGGGCTCCAAAATCGGGCCTTCAGGACTTAGAGAAATCTTCAATATGAATTCTAGTGGAACAAGGCGATAAGCCCATGATGCCTCACCTGGAGTGGTGCCTCACATGGAGAGGCACTACAACTAGGTCGGCGCCTTATTTGGAGCGGGGCTACAAACAAGGCGACCCAGGCCAATTTTGTCCTAGTATATAAAGAAAATATGAACACAATTTCAATAACTTTTGGCAAGCAAAGAAGCAGCGAAAAAGCATAAAATTCTCTCTTTTAGGGTTCTTAGAAATACTTTTGAACTTCTTTAGTTCAAGATTAATTCTTGGTATGATTAATTACTTATTTATTATGTTGAATTCAAACATGAGTGGTTAAACACCCTTGTTCTGAGGTTGAGGTCAAGAACATGATTACTCTTTCATATTCTTTATTGTAGTTTCTTTTTGGATTATCATTTGGGTTGTTGTTAATTTCTTGAGCTTACTATTTTGATGAGTGTCCACCATTAGAATAAATCTATATTTGTTTGTGAATCAGGGAGGAGAATAGTATGATAGAACAAAGAAATTAAGGAGCAAGGTTCTTATCCTTTTGTGAAATAAGGGGTTGGAATTAGCATCTAGGATAGGGATATACCTAGAAGCCTTGCTTGGTTCAATTGCAAGAAGATAACATTATGAATCTAGATGAATTATTGCATCACTGTGGGATTTGTAGTTGCAATAGTCAGATAGATAAAAGATTTGAGGTTGGGAGACCAAGATTATACTGTAAACCTTGCGAATCAACAACCCGATAACCAACTAGACTGCGATAAGAATGGAGATTTGTAAGATTGTTAGAAGTGCCTCAACCCTAGAATTCTCATCATTACTTTCTACAACCGTTTCTTGCTTTTCTATTGTCATGAGCTGCTTTTTCTTATTTATTTTCATTTTTTTTTCAAAATTTCACAATCATCTTGATACTTTACAACACTTAATACCTCCTTGTCTAAAATTAATGTGGGTTAAATTTCTAGTTGCCTAGTCCTCGTGGGAATGATATCCTCCTGTCTAAGTCACTATATTACTTGTATGATCACATGAATTTGTGTGTGCATTTGAACGCAACAAATTTTTGGCGCCATTGCCGGGGACTAGCATAATTAGTAATTTGCTAAATTTTTGGGTTTTGCTAGTAAGCTTAAGTGTTAACGACTTGATCTTGGCGGCTGAATTTTTGCAGATTTAGATGAATACAGGACAGGCAAGAGATAAAAAGTTGGTAGAGCCTTTTTTGAAACCAGAACTGATATTTCAATTGAGGGGAAAACCTCATTACCCAATTCAATAGGTTCAAATAACTTAACAAAGAAATGATCCAGTTGATCCAAATGTCAAAAATGTTCTAACTCTAGTTATTCCAGTTGCTCCTGCTCAACCAGTTGCTAGACCTATTTGTGAGGTGGAAATTCCACTTATAAACCATGCGACAAATGGTATTTGTAAGCCTGATCCAGGTGGTCGATTTGAATTAAAGTAGAATATGGTGCAGTTGCTGAATTTGGTTGGGCAATTTGTAGGATTGTCACATGAATACCCACAACAGTATATACAGACCTTTTTATAAATAAGTGATACCTATATTCCTACAGTGGTGAATACTGATTATAATAGGCTAACTCTCTTCCTTTTTTATTTAATTAGGGAAGCGAAGAGGTGGTTACATGCTGAACCACCACTTTCTATTATGTCTTAGAAAGATCTAGCTCAGAAGTTCCTTATTCGATTCTTTCCATTAGACAATACTTTATATTTAAGAAGTGAGATTCTGAGTTTCAGATAGAAAGAAGGAGAGAACCTCTACCAAGCTTAGGTGAGATTTAAAAGTATGCTCAGAAATTTCACTCACCATCATCAGTCTGATGATGTTCTTGTTCATACTTTCATTGAGGGGTTAGAGCCAAATACTAAGATTCTCTTGGATTCGAT
The DNA here is from genome assembly GCF_002878395.1 of Capsicum annuum. Classification (NCBI taxonomy): domain Eukaryota; kingdom Viridiplantae; phylum Streptophyta; class Magnoliopsida; order Solanales; family Solanaceae; genus Capsicum; species Capsicum annuum. Next base: position 145,345,551 of record NC_061111.1, read on the forward strand.
AGCAGGTGGACAAGCTCTTGAGAAGACTTATTATGAATTGTACACACTACTGAATTAGATTTCACAAAAGAACCCAGAATTGTATGCTGACTCGGAGAGTGCTCCTAAGAAAGTTGCTCGTGTGTTAGAGGTAGATCTGTTCACTGTATTGTCAGTCAGATCGTAGCAATACAAAATCAGATGCTTACTAAGCTTAATTTCATGAATTTGGTGGTTTCACAAGTAGCTGCTATAGTTAATGTTTAATGTAGTCCAGACAAATTCTTGGAGTGAGGTTTGTGGAAGTAGTGAGCATGTAGCAGATGCTTGTACGACTAATCCAGATTCTATTAATTATATGGGGAATGTGAATCATTAGGGACGATAGAATTTTGGTAATATATGTAATCCCAACTGGAAGAACCATCCCAATTTCTCATGGGGTATAAAGGGCCAGTGCAACAAAATCAACATCAGGTTCAGAATAATCAAGCTACTACTCAAACAAGTAATATGAAGGAGATGATGAAGCAACTTTTAGCTAATCAAGCACAATTTATGGTAGAGTTGAAGAGTTAACAGTTGATTACTAGAAATTTAGAGTTGCAACTCAGTTAGATTGCAGAAGTACAAAATACAAGACCTCAAGGAGGCCTACCTAGCGATACAGAGGTGAATCCAAAGCAGGTAAATGCAGTTACAACAAGAAGTGGGTTGTAGTTAAAGGAAGCGGTACCTGGGTAGGTTAGTCCTATAGCTACTGGCAATGATCCAAAGGCTAATGAGGAGAAAGGGGTTGAATAAAAAACTACAAGTAATGAAACTTATGTGAAGAATAAGACTCTACCTTTACCATTCCTCAAAGGAAAAGGAAGCACCAAGAGGAGGCTAGTTACAAAAAGTTCTTGGATCTTCTAAAGAAGGTTCATATAAATCTTACTCTTGTTGATATTCTACTGAGTGTTCCAAAATATAAAAAATACCTGAAGTATATAGTATCAAATAAGAACCGCTTGACAGAGTATGCTATTGTTTCACTTACTGAGGAGTACACATCCAAGATACAAAACAAACTACCCACAAAGCTGAAGGATCCAAGTAGTTTTACTTTGTAGATGTCTATTGGGAAGACCATCAATGCTCATGGATTGTGTGATTTGGGGGATATCATAAATCTTATACCCACATATTAGTTTTGAAAGATGGATCTTGGGAGTCCCAAACCCATGACTATTGTTTTGCAGTTGGCTGACAGGTCCTTGCTAGCCCGGATGGAATTATTGAAGATGTATTAGTGCAAGTGGGATCACTAATCTTTCCAGTGGACTTTGTGACTCTTGACTTTGAAGATGATCTAGTTGTTCTATTTATTTTGGGATGCCCCTTTCTAGAAATAGGACATTTATTAATTGATGTAGCAGTAGGGAATATGACAATGAGAGCGCATGACAAAGTGGAGGTTTTTGATGTATACAAGGCACGAAAATTGCCAGCTATATATGAGGAGTTGTCTGCTATATCCGTTATAGACCTTGAGTTTGATCATAGGCTGTTATTGTCAGATAATCTATTAGAGCGAGCTTTTATGGGTTGAGATCTGTATGGAGATGTGGAGGCATTGGAGTTAGTTTAAGTCATGAATTTGGATTATTTTAAGTCATGAATTTGGCGGTTACTGAAATAAGAAAATTGCCTTTTGAGCCATTAAACGGGCCAATTGGCCCATCTCCCAAAGCTTTAATTGATAAAGCACTAAAATTGGAGCTTAAGATTCTTCCTCCTCACTTGAAATATGTTTACCTTAGTGATAATGATACCTTGCTTGTTATTTTATCTATAGGTTTATCTGATGTGCAGGTAAGGAAAGTAATGGCAGTCTTGAAAAAAAGAAAGGGGTGATTGGTTGGCAGATTTCTGACATTATAGGGATAAATCTATCTTTTTGCATACACAATATATACATGGAAGACGGTTTCAAACTAAGACTGAATCAACAGTGTAGATTGAATCCGGTGATAAAGGACATGGTGCGGAAAGAGGTCATCAAGTAGCTTGATAATGGGAATGTTTATCCAATTTCAGAAAGCAAGTGGGTAAGACCAATACACTGTGACCCAAAGAAAGGTGGGATGACTGTAGTTACCAATAAAGCTAATGAGTTGATTCCCACTTGCATGGTGGCTAGATGGAGAATCTGTATTGACTATTAGATGCTGAATGAAGCCACAAGAAAGGATCATTATCCTATCTCATTATTGATCTAATGTTCGATATGTTGGTAGGATAGGAGTACTACTATTTTCTTGATGGTTACTCGGGTTATAATCATATCACCATTGCACCTGAGGATCAAGAGAAGACTACTTTTACTTGTCCATATGGCACATATGCATTTAGACGCATGCCTTTGGGCCTCTGTAATGCACCTGCAATGTTTCAGAGATGCATGATGGCAATATTATATGACATGGTTAAAGAATTTGTTAAGGTATTCATGGATTATTTCTCTATTTATGGTAATTCTTTTTATATATGCTTGCAAAATCTAGATTGAGCCTTAGCTCGATGTGAAGATACAAATTTGGTATTGCATTAGGAAAAGTGCCACTTTTGGGTCAAGGAAGGAATAGTCCTTAGCCATAAAGTGTTTTGTAGAGGACTAGAAGTAGATAGAGCCAAAATTGAAGTGATTGAAAAGCTGCCACATTCGGTAACAGTGAAGGGAGTGCAAATTTTCTTGGGGCATACAAGTTTCTACAGACGTTTTATTCAGGACTTTTTGAAGATTGCAAGCCCGATATGTAAATTGTTAGAAAAAGAGGCCAAGTTTGATTTTGGGGCAGATTGTCAAGGAGCTTTTGAGAAACTGAAGAAGAAGCTAACAGAAGCTCCTATTTTGATTTCTCCAGATTGAGAGTTGCCATTTGAATTGATGTGTGACGCCAATGACATGGCTATTGGAGCAGTTTTGTGGTAGAGAAAAGACAAGGTATTTTTCTCTATTTATTATGCTAGTAAAGTCTTGAATGATGCCTAAATGAATTATACAGTCACATAAATAGAGATGTTAGCTTTGTTTTATGCATTCGATAAATTTAGAGCGTACTAGGTGGGCACCAAAGTTATTGTTCACACAGACCATGCGGCCATTAAGTATATCTTCAATAAAAAGGATGCAAAGCCTCGATTGATTAGGTGTATTCTATTACTACAAGAGTTTGACCTAGAGGTTCATGATTTAAAAAGAGTAGAGAACCAAGTTGCAGACCATTTGTCATGGCTAGAGACTTATGACCATATTGTTGATTACCCTCTTTGCATTCAGGAAGAGTTTTTGAATGAAAAATTATTGGCTCTTGGCGCAAGTGAGCTTCTATGGTATGCAGATATTGTGAACTTGTTAGTATGTGGGGTTTATTGTACTGAGGCTACCACTCAACAAATAAAGAAACTACTTCATGATTCTAGATCTTACATATGGGATGAGTCATATCTTTCAAAATAGGGTCCAGATGAGATTATACGCAGATGTATTCGAGAAGCTAAATTCACACAAGTGCTACAAAAGTGCCATTCATCTCCTTATGGTGGCCATCATGGGGGTGAAAGAACAACCAAAAAAGTATTGAAAAAGGGTTTCTTTTGGCCAACCTTGTTCAAAGATGCAATTTCTTTTGTGAAGAGTTATAATCAGTGCCAGAGGTTAGGTACAATTTCAAGGTGTCATAAGATGTACCTAAATAACATTCTTTAATTTAAAGTATTTGATATTTGGAAGATTAATTTTATGGGATCATTCCCACCATTTCATGGAAATTTATACATGTTAGTGGCGGTTGACTATGTATCTAAGTGGGTGGAAGCAGCTGCCTTTCCGACGAATGATGCAAGAGTAGTGCTGAAGTTCATAAAGAAGTACATATTTTCTAGGTTTTGCACTACAAAAGCTATAATCAGTAATGAAGGTACGCATTTTATAAACACTTGGTTTAAGAATCTGTTAGCTAAATATGGTGTTAGGCATAAGGTGACCACTACATATCATCAACAAATAAGTGGTTAGGTTGAGGTATCGAATCGGGAGATAAAGCAGATTCTGCAGAAGACTATCAATGGACAGCGAAGGATTGGGCTAAGAAGCTTGATGATGCATTATGGGTTTATAAGACAGCATATAAGTTGCCTATAGGTACCTTTCCCTATCGCTTGATTTATGGGAAAGCCAGTTATTTACCTGTAGAGTTGGAACATAAAACTTATTGGGCAGTAAAAAGCTAAATCTTGACATATAGGTTGCGGGAGAGAAGAGGTTGTTACAGCTTACTGAACTTGATGAGTTTTGTTTTCACACTTACGAGAATGACAAACTGTACAAAGAAAAGGCTAAAAAGTTGCATGACAAGCAAATCCAGGATAGAGTATTTGAACCCGGACAACTTATTTTGTTGTTCAACTCAAGGTTAAAGTTAATTCTTGGTAAGCTGTGATCAAAGTGTTTTAGGCCGTTTGAGGTAGTACAAATGACGCCTCATAGAGCTGTTGAACTGTGGAATAAAGAGAAGACTGAAAAGTTTTTGGTGAATGTACAACATGTGAAGCATTATTGGGCGAATCATGAAGATAAGAACAATGTGTCCATCACTTTTGTAGATGAGTGAGGCTGAGCTGAGTCATGCCATGACATAAAATAAGGCATTACGTGGAAGGCAACCCACAAATGTAATGTAATAGCGTAGTTCCTTTCTATTTTAGTTGTTAGGAAAGAAAAAGATATAAAAAATATATAAAAAATTGAGTCATTCCACGACCAAAACTAAGGCGCTGAGTGGGAGACAACCCACTTTTTTCTTACATTCATTTGTTATTTTTAGTTGGTATGTAGGAATGAGAAACATGAAATCATGGAGGCAAATGAGAGGTAAGTGAAATAATGTCGGGGAAGCGTTCAGGTAAGTAACATACTCCCTATGAAATATTATCGGGTGAAAAAGAATTGGGAGAATGAAATATTACCCAGTGATTAAAAAACTCAAGCCAAAAATTGTCATTCCAGTGAGCAAGGGAGATAAGCCCACGACACCTCACCCATAACGCCACTAAACTAAAAAAAAATTTGGTATTCTAGTGAGCAAGAGAGATAAGCCCACGTCGCCTTTCTTAGAGCGGCCCGTCAACTTTTGAATACCTTTAAATACCATCCTTGTCTTTAAATTCCCCTTCCCTTATAAACCCTAGACGCACCACCCTAAGATTCCCTTACCCAAATCCCTTCAAATTATTGGTTTTCTTTCAAATAAGGAAGAACTACATCTTTATCTTCTTCACTAATTAAGAGGTAAGTACTCTATTTTGTATTCTTTAAATTGATAGGATGCATGGAATGGTTATATTAGTGATTTCTTGTAAATTTTGTGTTATTTATGCCTTGGGGTGTGATGTTGCTTCCAAATTAAGAGAAGGCCTTTAGTTTGTGCTTATTCATTGATATACTTATTCATTGTTGATCTGATAGCCATGATTTGTTGTGAAATTTGGTAGGATGAGGTGAAATTTCTGTTAAAATCATATGGGTTGGTTAAAATGCTTTCACTAGTTCGTCTATTGCATTTTGATATTGAGGAAAGTCTGAATTTGTTAAGTGTGCGGTAATCCATCCATATTTCATTCAATTAGGGACTGTTCAACTGTTAGATATAAGCGTTGTTAGACTGATTTCATGTGGAATAATGAACTAGTGTCGAATTGGGATTGACTTAATTTGATTTCATGTTGGACTAATTTTATGCGGAATCATTGTGTACCTGTTGTTTGATCTTATAAGTAATCATGCACTTGTGTACCAATGTAAAGTCTATTCAGCTAGAGTCTATTTGAGGAAAGGTAGATTTCTGTATGTGTTATAAATTAGACAACAGTTAAATTGTTCTTCTTTGTCTAAAATTATGTGAGCAATTGTGCTTCTGCTGACTGATACTCGGGGGGAAGTCTAAGTAACCTAGTTTTAATACCAAAGCACTTGTACTAGTAACTAAGTGTAGGTTCTTCAACACCAACACACTTAGTAGTTGCTATTTCAACATTTTCCATATGTATGATATAGTTGGTGCATGTTCTTCTTTAACAGGAAATATGCTAGGTTGTCAAAAGAAGGGTAAGGCAAAGGCAGGATCTTTTGAGCCAATTAGAAAAAAAAAAGACCAAGTGGCAGTGCTTGTAGCCTCTTGCTCATAGATGTGGTGCGCTACACACTGATGATCAAGACTCTACTTAACACGGCTTGTCAGATTTCCTAGGACTCCTTAAACCATAGGCTCTGATACCAAGTTTGTAATGCCCCAAAATCTCATTTTGAAGCGTTACACAATGCTTAAGGCTACAAGTAGCCCCAAGCTAACCCTTTGAGCCTGTTACCATCTTTATCTCTCACTTTGGTAGGTCAAACTAACAATAATACTATGATATATTAACTCAAAATAAGAATAACTAGAAAACATATTCTAAAATATCAAATACTGAAAGTCTAAAACACAACTGCTAGTCTAGTATGATAAAGCCTCTACTACTCAAACTGGAGAGCCATTGGGACAAACCCTCAACTAACTCAAACTGATATGAAAGTAATAACAACTAAAAATCAAAGAAAAATAGGTCCTCAGACCATGAGGACTCACCAACTGTGGGATATAGGCAAAGGCACTCGGGAATCATGGTAACTGCTAAGACTGAACACCTGAACCTACATTATAAGACAATGTAGCACATAGACATATATGTGGATCAGCACTTTGGGAATGTACTAAGTATATGGGGGTGTATGCATTTACATAAAACAATATCAACACTCTTTAATAAAATCATGCATGCAAATAGGAATGACTCACATGGCTTGAATAAGTCTAAAATATAAAACTCATAAATCATGTATAGTGAAACATATAACACAAATCTCATGATTCATTATACTTAACTTTAAAATCTATGCTCTCCTTTTATTCTCAGTACTTAAAGGATAAAGGAAGCTTTAATCAATACTTTCAAACTCATGCTTTTATCTTCTAGAGAGTAAAAATTCTTTAAAACTTAAGGACTTGGAACTTTTAGGGATTTTTAACACTTGGGAACTCTGAACTCTTTTACACTCGGGAGTTTCTTCAAACCGACATAAACTATGTGAGCTACATGGAGTTCAATGTCTTGCCCATATTGGGGAGAGTTGTTCTACCCTTGCCATTAGAATAGAACCTTAACTTAAGTGATCACTATCTCGGCCTCAGGCCCATAAATCTCAATCCTATGGTGGCACATAGTTCTGGGGTATGAAACCTTAGAATCATACCCAACTCAATGCTAAATACTACTCCCTTACTCAGCTCAGAACTTTTAGAAAATCCACCTCAAAATAACTCAAGGGTCTATAATGAAGAACAAAATATATTCCACTTTGCTTTAAATCATAATCAAATATGGACTCCTATCTTAGATTAGACCCAAGGGGTCAAATCTTTAATTAAAATCTGAAAATAACTTAGTTATGGGGTACTCATAACCCAAATAGTCTTTAAAAATAAATCTTAAAATGGGGTCTATTGACCCGAACAGTAAATCTCAAGTCAACATCTCAAAATTCATGCTTAAGAATGAAATTACTCATAGGGTATCTTGAAATTTGTAAGTCTCATCAATAATCATAGAAACATATGTAAAATCATGCTATTTGACTTTCAATTCATGGAAAGTATCAAAACCTTACAACTAATGATAATGGGTGAAAAACCCTAACTCAATTTCATATAAAATCCCATAAATTGCAGAAAACTTGTAATTTAAAATAAGCCTTTGGGCACAAGTGTGAAAGGATTACCCTTGTTCAAACCCCACATACCTTAGATTGTGAAATTGGATGAACAAGCTTGCTTGAGACTCTTTTGTGAACTCTTAAGAGAGGGTTCTTGAATCCTTTGACTTGGTAACCTTGAATCTTAACTCAATTTGTAAAATCTATAGAGAGTTCTTGAATTTCTTGGAGGAATATTTGGACTTTCTCTAGAAGGTTAATCTTGAGAGAAAACCCAAGTTTTTGATGTCTATGAAGAATGAGAAGCTATGTGCTTCATTTTGGCTATATCTGAGTGTAAAAAGGGTGTAAAAGGACCAAAAAGCCCTTTTCAAAAATGACTTAAAAGCAGTTAATGGAATAGACATTGCTGGTTTCGACTGTCCATCAGCCTTGACCATAGCACCTGGGCTATAATTGGACCTTCTGCCTTGCTTACGACGGTGGGGTCGACAGTCCGTCACTAGATCTATGGTCTGTCAACCTTACCATCGCGCCTAACCAGAATGGGTTCTGATAATACTCAAACTAAACCTCTCATGTGAGAATGTAGACAATTGTTGTCAATATATAACCCAACTAGGTTGGGGTCAAATCCCACAGGGAAAATGGTGTGAATCTGAGTTTTATGTGAGTTAATCAACTGATAGTTAGTAGTTTTTGGTAAATTAGGGGTTATGAGAATTTAGCAAATAATTGTTGGTCACTTTAGTTTCAGTATCTGTAATTAAGAGTTTATGGAAATCCAAAATTATGTTCACTATGCGTTTTGGTTCTTGACAAATGCTAATAGTTATTCAAGATTCTCACGATAGGTAGGAACAACAGATTATATTTATTGAAGTTATGCCTAAATGTCTATCGACCTACTTAAGCATTTAATTACCTAATCCTATCGAACTTAGGGAATTTATATTCACTGACCAAACTTCACCTTAGGTTAATTAACCTTGTTACAACGTCAATTATTAAACGAAAGGTTGGTAGCTTCCAAGTCCCTGTCAATAATTCACTTCCTACTATAGTTGATTTCCTATCTCAAGCAAATCAAAGCTGGTGCTATCTAGCGTTTGCAACCAATCGACAATAATTAAAACCTCAGAATTATCAAGGAGTCCTATTACCTTTAGACTCTTGAACACTTAGCAACTTACCAAGACCTAACCCATAGATCCCATAATTTGGGTTAAAGAGATTTAGCTACTCATAATATAATAATTGATACAACAAGTTGAATTCATAATTTGAAAGATGAACTTACAGCAAGATGAATAACAACGAGTGTTTCTTAGAGTAGATCAAAGTAGAAATCCTAAAATATTGATGATAGTCTCTTCAAAGTTAATTGTGTTGTTCAAGACAAGAAACTAGAGAGAAAATAACAAAATACGTATGTTCCAAAATAGGTTCAGAATCCTTCTTAGAAAACCCTAAACAATGCTTTAAATACTTCTGCCTAATTATGGAAACAAAATCACAGAGTTCAGTGTTCTTCTCGGATTAGGTGATGACATACGTGATGCCTTATCAGGAGGCTAACGACTTTTCACGGATGTCGTCAGCTCCTCTTTATTTTTGACAATTTCTGCTTAAGGCTGATGGTGAATCCTAATGGTTTATCAAAACTGTGATGACATATCAAAAAATGTCATCACTTCTCCACCTCAGCTCCTATGTTCTGTCTAAGGCTGATGGCGACTCTGACAGCTTATCACATGTCGTCGTCACTTCTTCCAACTGAATCCCATTCTCTATTTAAGGCAGAAGATGAAGTTGATAACCTATCAGAGTGCTGACGACTTATCAGGAATGTCGTCAGCCACACTTCTCTTCTATTTGCTTCAGATTTCAACTCTTTTACTTCCATCATTGTTGGTTCTCTTTCTTCTTAACTTTCACTACAAAATAAAAGATAAAACAATCAAAAATGAGAAAAGATGCTTAAGACTTTGCAATTATTCTCAGTTAAAAGCCTCAAATGTGTTAGCATCTTCTCACACATCAACACCCTCAACTTAAAATAATTGTTTGTCCTCAAGCAACTAAAACACGACCAAGAGAATACAAAGTACATTCAGCAGTCAACCATCCATATTATCTCAAAACATCTTCACCATCTCCAAGGTCAATCAATTTACAAACAATTGTGTATGTTATTGAAGAGAAACAATGTGACACACAAGAATCAAGATATGGCTTCAAATCAGCAACAACAACTATGCATGTATCATGCTTACACTATCCAAATGAGTTAGCAACTAGCAACGTAACTAGTGTGCCCTTACTACAAAGAAGTCCCATTGCACTTATATCAGACATCACATATGTAACCATGGGGACAATCACAAGACACTCACTCTCAGAATGAAATTCCAATCAATGTATGCAAAATACCATAGGCTTGCCCTTATTTTCAATACCAAGATCTTTAGACAGGTCAGCTAGGATCACTATAGGTCTTCTCTTTGGCTTGTAATGTAGGCTAGGGACTGGTATGATACTCGATGATATTTAAAGTGACTAAGCCTCCTTGACACTACACTAGCTTTTGGGGTCTCACTCATTTACCTTTTTTTACTCTTCTCTTTTCTTAATCACACTTATTCAGGATGGGTGTGGTTCTTTTCTACAATCACTTCTTTTTTTTCACAACTTTTCTTTTCTTTCTATTTTCCACCGCACCCGACTTTTTATTCTTTTCTTTTACTCTACTTTTCTTCATACTCATTTTACATCATGCACCCATATGATAGCCACCCTCAACTTAGGTCATTTGCCTAAGTCAAGGTGCATAGTGTCCAAGGAGGACCAGGGCCAAAACAGGTTTATTATGATATAAAAATGGGACGGTGATAGGTATCATAAAAAAAATAGGCTATTCAAGCTCAAAATAGGGATTAAGGGATATTATGCATACTGGGAAGGTCATTTAGGCTAAAGTGGGCTAATATCAAAATCGCCTATGATCCTTTTCTAACACCTATGCTTCAACCTAGGTAAGACTAACCAGGCAAGTTTTGAATCCAACATACAAAGGGAACTAAGTAAAATCTCACACGCACATGGCACACAAGTATATCACAAGTTACTACTTATCTGGTTCATGCAATTGTTTAGCAATGGTTATCAAGTTACTAGAACTAATACCATACAAAGATGATTAGTGGTCACAATTAGATGCAAATCACACAGTTAAAGAATTAGACCACTTGAGAGGTGTTCACAAAATAACAAAGCCATGTTAACTACCTCAGGTACTTGTACTTCTCTTTGTCAACTACAAAATGTTACAATAACAACTCACCCTACACCCTCAACTTAAAATCAAAGAAAAATTGAATTAAGGGTTAGGGTATATCTGGAGTAGATCAAACAAGGGGATCATGGGTTGCCTCCCATGTAGC
>NC_061111.1:145359767-145415876 GCF_002878395.1 Capsicum annuum
CTTCTCATCTCTCCTGTATTATTCTGCAGTCATACCCATAGAAACAGTGGGTATTGCTACTACAGAGTCTCTGGTATGCCATGCCTGACTCTGTTTGGTCATTCTTTCTAGCATTTCTAAAGTCTCTGGGAATGTAAGATCAACAAACGAACCACCAGCAGTATTATTTACAATTGGTTTTGTTACAGAGTTAAGAGCCCTGTACAAAGTCTCCATCAAGTGTATGTCCGTTATATTGTGGTTCAAACAGTACGTCAGCTTCTTTTTTAATATCTCCCAGGTTTCATGTAAGGCTTTAGTTGGGAGCTATCTAAATTTGTTGATCTCATCCCTCAACTGTACCCTCTTGGAAGGTGGAAAGATCCTTTTTAGGAAAGCTCCTTTCAACTGCCTCAAGTTGGTTATAGAATCGGGTGTCAGTTTGTTAAGCCACAATGTTGTCTCCCCAGACAGATACAACGGAAAAAATCTCAAATGGATAGCATTACGACCCACTTCTGGGTTATTAAAAGATTTATAGATGGTGATAAAATTCACCAGATGCAAGTTCGGCTCATCCCCAAGAAGGCCACCAAACAACCCTTTCAGATTGAGGAGTTAAATCATAGTACTCATAACGTTGAATTTTACCCTAGGTGCCAATGATGGAGGAATAATTGCAGTCGTTGTACCTGATCCATCCATTCCATCATCATCATCATTGAGGTCATATTGGATCGGCTTAATCTTGCCTTCCTCAAAATTGATAGTTTCGATTAGCATTACGTTGTACTGGTGAAGCTACTTGCTTTGCATGCCTTGGGTTACCAGGGTTTAGGAACTCCTCGTATCCCAAGTCTTCATCCTCAGGATTTGGATATCGTACTTGTTGACCAACATTCTGTATATTCATCTGAGCTCTAGCTAAGGCTGCTAACCTATCAGCCTCCTGTTGGTCTTCCATTCTTCCAATTTATTGCAGTTCTGGATTAAGTGGTAAAAATGGTTCTCAAGAACTTTTGGTTCTTGGCATACACTACAAAGATCTTGCAATAAACAAAAACAACAAATAAACGTAAAACTAGAAAACTTGACTAACAGTCAATTAGCGCACACAAACTTTAATTTATAATTGTATTCCCTGGCAACAACGCCATTTTTTATAATGCTCAAACTACACCTCTTATGTGAGAATATAGGCGATCGTTGTCAATATATAACCCAACTAGGTTGGGGTCGAATCCCACAGGGAATATGGTATGAATTTGAGTTGTATGCCAGTTAATCAACTGATAGTTAGTATTTTCCGGTAAATTGAGGGTTATGAGAATTTAGCAAATAATTGTTGGTCACTTTAGTGTCAGTGTTTGTAATCAAGAGTTTATGGAAAACCAGAATTATTTCACTATGGGTTTTGGTAATTAATAGATGCTAATAGTGATTCAAGATTCTCATAATAGGTAGGAACAAAAGATTATCTTTATCGAAGTTATGCCTAAATGTCTCTCAACCTACTTAAGTATTTAATTACCTAATTCTCTCAAACTTAGGGAATTTATATTCACTGACCAGACTTTACTCAGGTTAAGTAACCTTGTTACAGCGTCAATTATTAAATGGAAGGTTGGTAGCTTCCAAATCCCTGTCAATAATTCACTTCCTACTATAGTTGATTTCTTATCTCAAGCAAATCAAAGCAGGTGCTATCTATCATTTGCAACCAATCGATAATAATTAAAACCTCAGAATTATCAAGGAGTCCTATTACCTTTAGAATCTTGAACACTTAGCAACTTACCAAGACCTAACCCATAGATCCCATAATTCGAGTTAAAGAGATTTAGCCACTCATAATGTAATAATCGATACAACAAGTTGACTTTATAATTTGAAAGATAAACTTACAACAAGATGAATAGCAACAAGTGTTTCTCAGATAAACTTACAAAGTTAATTGTTTTGTTCAAGCCAAGAAACTAGAGAGAAAATAACAAAATGCGTGTGTTCCAAAATAGGCTCAAAATCCTCCTTAGAAAACCCTAAACTATGCTTTAAATACTTCAACCTAATTATAGAAACAAAATCAAAGAGTTCAGTGTTCTTCTCGGATTAGGTGATGACATGCGTGACGCCTTATCAGGACGTTGACAACTTCTCATGGATGTCGTCAGCTCCTCTTCAATTTTGAGAATTTCTGCTTAAGGCTGACGGTAAATCCTGATGGCTTACCAAAATTGTGACGACATATCATACAATGTCGTCACTTCTCCACCTCAGCTCCAATGTTCTGTCTAAGGCTGACGACAACTCTGATGGCTTATCACAAGGTTGACGGCTTATCACATGTCATCGTCAATTTTTTCAACTGAATCCCATTCTCTGTTTAAGGCTGACGATGAAGCTGATAACCTATCAGAGTGCTGACGACTTATCAGGAATGTCGTGAGCCACACTTCTCTTTTATTTGCTTCATATTTTAACTCTTTTACTTTCATCATTGTTAGTTCTCTTGCTTCTTGACTTCCACTGCAAAATCAAAGATAAAAAAATTAAAAATGACAAAAATTACTTAAGACTTTGCAATTATTCTTAGCTAAAAGCCTCAAATGTGTTAGCACCTGATCACACATCAAGGTCTTACTACCTCCTCTGCGATGGTTTGGGTGATGGTCCATCGCTAGCTTGATGGTTCGTCGGCCCTTTCCATCGCACCTAGGTAGTTTCGACTGCTTTCTGTAAAACATCCATATCTTTCTCTTCCAATGTCGGATTTTGATAAAATAGGAATCGTTGGAAAGATAATTCAATTTCCCACACGATAAAAAGTCAAAATTAGGAAAATTCCATATGGTTCAAACACAAATCACTTTGGAAGACATCCCTTAATCTTCTGAAGGTTAAATTAAGCTTAGGAAAAGTTTGAGGTATTACAAAATGTCATTCACCTTACATTACCCTCCAGTCAAATGAATAGGAAGGCCTGAATTTGGTCCAAGATCATCCACACTTATCTCATATAGGCGTCGTACCTGACTAATATGATACGCAAATGGGTATGCCTTATTTATGCCTTAACGCATGATGATGTTGATGTGAATGTAGGTGCAGTGATTTTCTCAGCTATGAAAAAGGTATGTCTTCGTTTGGAGAACAGGTTTGGTTTTGGGTATTTATTGACTAGATTTTTTAAGATCAGGGAGTACACAAGGAAGACCTAGACTATAGGTTGCCTGTGATCACCAACCCTGTTAATATATCCCACATGAAGGGGGTTCCTGCTTATGGTGCTATATTGACTATGATCGAGCATCAGGCTCAGAACGATGAGATTACTTCCCAGATGTACAGGTTACAGATGCTTTAGTTGTGGGTTGGTGGGCACCCAGCTACTCAGCAGGAGATTCAACTTGTCAATTTGGATTATCCTCTTGGCCATCATGCGAGGACCATGCTATAAATAGGTTTTGATTTTGTAGATCCATTGATGATGATGTTTCAATAGGTGAAGAGCGGTGGTTGTGCTATTCAGATGATGAATCTGAGGGGGAGGAAGATGCTGGTGATGATATTGACTTGGGAGATGATGATCCGTAGATGGCATGTGATCAGGGAGTCCCTCCACACCTCATACTATACTTATTTTGCAAGTACTGGGACAGTGCTTCCTTTTAAGTGTGGGGTGGTAGAAGTCTTATTCCTTCTACTTATTTTTGTCTTTATTTCTATTGGACAATTTTATTTTAATATTCGCTTTTGGATATTTTAGTTTTATTTTGCTGTGACTTGTGAGGATGTTTAATGTAGCGTTCTATCTATTTAGAACATTATGTCTGTAATAGTTAGTAAGTTCAAAGTATTTATTTTTGCCCTCCGTGGCAATTTCAAGTTAAAGTATTTATTTTTGCCCTTTTTGGCAATTCTCGTTTTTGTATCATCTTCGTTAGTTTCCCTCTCCTATGATAGATGGATGATGACCATCTTAAGAATTTGAGAATTGATAAGAACCCAATTACAACTTTTGAGAAATGCTTTGTGTTGGACAATTTTGTTTAGTGACTTTGAACGAATTTGTTTTGAAACAAAAGGAAAAATGTGTTATTTTTTAGATGCTAAATCTCAAGAGGTGTAATATGATTTGTTGGCTTAATGTTGAATTTGACAAAGAACAAGATCGGTAACCTTAAGGATCCAACTTCATTCCTAGCATGCACCATGAGTGTAAGAAGTTTTGTTTATACCCTACATGTATAGGAATGTCTAGAACTTGCACGATGTGCTTACAAAGCTAAATGGGTGTTGGGTGTAGGAAGTGATTTAGGCATTTCTTTGCTATCTGAATTGTAAAGACTTTATTTACCTACCCTTATTCATATCCCTAATTAGCCCCGTTGAGCCTATAGCCTGATTTCTTTGGTAGCCGTATATGTAGCCTAATCCTTTCTTTGATAGACTTTGATTTGATCCATAGCCCCTAAGATCTTTAGTATAGATGATTAAAGGAGTAGGGAGTGTGAAATTGAAGTATGAGAAAGGTGAAAGTGAAGTCCTAAAGAAATAGCTATTTGTGTATTTAAATGTGATGGTTAGGAGTTGAAGAAAATTTGAAAGAACTTTCAGTTTTGTAGCCCAATTTTTGTTGCGGTGAACCTGTTTAGGCCCTGTTCCATTTCGAACATTGTGTACCTCAACCAAGGCAAATAGCTTTAGTTGAGGGTGGATATGATAGGGGTGCATAACAGTAAATGGGCATCAAGAAGAGCTGAGAATTGAATCGTGATGTAAAACAAAAATACATCTACCATAGTTTATGTTAATGTGCTTAGTAAAATTGGGGTGAAATGAATGATGTGTAAAGGTAATGAAGTGAAAATTGGGTTGATAGAATGTGATTTCTATTGAAGATTGACATGTATTAAAGCGCTTAGGGAGATTAGTCACTATTTTCTAAATAATTCCTACCTGTTCCTTAGCCTACATTACAACCATGGAAAAACCAATTGATCCTGTATTTCAGTAGTTGACTATTAGTGGAGTAGTACACTAAGGGTAAGCTTATGGTTCATTATATATCATGTATGAATTCTTTGTTGAGAGTGAGTGATTGAATTTTGAAATACCCCTCATGAGAAATATTGAAAAAAAATTGTGAGTGGTATGGGGAAACTCTCTTGTTATGAGGGTGCATGTGGATGAAAGTTTGGATTACTTATTGTGTTGTTTTATTGAGTGATTTGATTAAGTTTGCCAACAAATCAGATGTCACTATTGAGATTATGAGGTTTGAAATAATTTGTTCATGTGCATAAAAGTATTCTTTACATGTTCTGAGATGAAGAGTCATTATTATAAATTGTAAGTGCCCAACGCAAACATTAATATTAGGTTGTAAAGTGGAGCTTGATTAGGTTGTATATTTGTGATAGTTTGAGGACGAACAAGGTTTTAAGTGTGGGGTGGTGATCTTGAGCATATTTATATATCCAATCACCAATATTCACCCATATTTGGACTTGTTTTAAGAGCCAAAAGGTGTTATTTTTATTGCATTTAAGCGTAAATTGTGTTTTGTATCTAACCGACATGATTAGTGATGTAGGGTAAATTTCTAATGGATTTTGACAAAATTGGATGGATATTATGAAGCAAGTGATGATTGATGCTATGAGTTGATTATAAGGTGTATTGTGGACACTAGAAGGAGTTGGAAATCTAGTTCGGATTTATGGATCTGGTAGAGGAGAAATGAACTGAAGGAAACAAGTGTTGTGCCTTGAAAAGATAATGAAAAATGAATTTCCAGTGGTTCAGGGCGATTATCCCACACTGCGGGCTCTAAAATCGAGCCTCTAGGACTTAGAGAAAATTTTCAAGATGATTTCCAGTGGATCGAGGCAATAAGCCCACGATGCCCACTTGGAGCGGCACTACAGCCAAGGCGTCGCCTTACTTAGAGAGGCAGTACAACCAACGCGTCACCTCACTTGGACCAGGGCTACAGAAAAGGAGACACGGGATCCATTCCACCCAGGCTAATTTTGTCCTAGTATATAAAGAAAACGTGAACACAATTTCAATAACTTTTTGCAAGCACAGTAGCAGCAAAAAATCATAAAATTCTCTCTTTTAGGGTTCTTAGACATTCTTTTGAAATTCTTTACTTCAAGATTAATTCTTGGTATGATTAACTACTTATTTTTTATGTTGAATTCAAACATGAGTGGATAAACACCCTTGTTCTGAGGTTGAGGCCAAGAACATGATTACTCTTTGATATTCTTTATCGTAGTTTCTTTTTGGATTATTATATGGGTTGTTCTTAATTTCTTGAGCTTACTAATTTGATGAGTGACCACCATTAGAATAAATATATATTTCTATATAAATCCGGTAGGACAATAGTAGGGTAGAACGAAGGAATTAAGGAGCAAGGTTCTTATCCATTTATGAAGTAAGGGGTTGAAATTCGCATCTAGGATAGGGATATACCTAAAAGCCTTGCTTGGTTCAATTGCAAGAAGATAACTTTATGAATCTAGATGAATTATTGCAGCACTGTGGGAGCTGAGTTGCAATAGTCAGATAGGTAGAAGATTTGAGGTCGGGAGACCATGATCGTACTGTAAACCTTGCGAATCAATAACCTGATAACCAACTAAACTGCGATAAGAATAGAGATTTGTAAGATTGTTAGAAGTGCCTCAACCCTAGAATCCTCATCATTACTGTCTACAACCGTTGCTTGCTTTACTATTGTCACGAATTGCTCTTTCTTGTTTATTTATATTTTTTTGTTCAAAATTTCACAATAATCTTGATACGTTACAACACTTAATACCTCTTTGTCTAAAACTAAAAGTGGGTAAAATTTCTAGTTGCTTAGTCCTTGTGGGAATGATATCCGACTCTATAAGTCACTATTACTTGCACAATTATGTGCACTTGCATATGCGTTTGAACGCAATATTATCAGGAAGAAGATCAATACCAAACTCGATTTATTTGTTTGGAGGTACCCCTGGCAGATCTTCGGGGAAAACCTCTAGAAACTCATTGACTACACTACTGATTGAACTGTCAGGGCTTCAGACTTGGTATATTTGACTCAAACTAAATGATAGATACACCTTTTTTATACTAACTTTCTGGCCTTAAGATAAGATATGAATCAACCTTTGGGAGACACAAAACTACCGTCCCATTCAAAAACTGCCTCACCAGCAAATTAAAATTCACCATGCGGGTGCAATAATTTATTGGTGCATAGCATGAATAGAGCCAATCCATGCCCAAAATAATATTGAAATCTACCATATCTAAATCTATTAGAGCCTTTAGTATAATCTTATGGATAACGATGATAGGACACTCCCTGTAGAATCGCCTAGCAACAACTAACTCACCCATTGGGGTAGAAATATAGAAGGGATTAGGGAGATTTTCAGGACCTACCCTAAAATTTATAACAACCAAGGGAGTTACAAAAGAAAGATTTCATCCCGGGTCTAACAACATATATATATCAAGGTGAAAGTCACGAAGCATACTAGTGACAACATTTGGTAAACTCTCCTGCTCTTGACGGGCTACTAAAGCATAGAACCGATTCTGGCATTTTCTGCCACCGGTATTGGATGAGGCGCCCTATGAAGGAACTGAGCGACCTGGTAAGGCTACTAGGTTAGTAGACTGAGTCTGAGGATGAGTATCTCTACCTCCCTGGTTAGCGTACGGACACTCTTTGATTTTGTGGCCCATCTTACCATAACTATAAGAACCCCTTTTACCCATCATATACTTACCAGGATGGTTCCTGCCATACTTTGTACATGTCGAGTAACTGGGCCTCCCGGCCATACTATTCTGAGACCTAGAATTTAAAGTCCTGCCCCACTGATCCTTCCTGGTCTTGGGTGCAGGGTCACTGGATGAAGATGGTACAAGCACTGATGAATGACCCTGACACTGCGAACGGCTTCCCTCTCTTGACCTTGGCTGACTATATTCAACCTGTCCAGTCTTAGCTCTATTATTTCTCTTCTCTATTTCCTTCAAATTTTTTGCCTTAATCTTTTGAGCATGAGTCATCAACTAAGAAATGTCCATATCCTCAATCAGCATGGCAGTCTTATATTTCTTGAACACCAAATCAGATATCGGTAACAAACTTACTCATACAAACTCTAGAGTAAGATAACAACTCTGGGCATATTTATCTAACTGAGTGAACTTAAAGTAGTACTCATTCACTATCATAGATCCTGCCTCAGGTTTATGAACTCCTCTACTTTAGCCTTCCTCATCTCACGAGGAAAGAACCTATCTAAAAAAGTATTCTGAAACAGCTGCCAACTTATAAGAGATGCATTCTCACCTTTGTCGTCCTTTTACAAAGTGACCCAATCATAAAAAACATCTTTCAGCCTATAGGATGTCAGGTATACACTACCCTCTTCAGTAACATGCATGATCTAAGTAATTTTTCTCACCTCATCAATAAAGAGTTGTGGATCTTCATCCACCTTTGACCCATGGAACTCAGGTGGATTCATCCTCATAAGGGCTTGTATACTGAAAACCAGTTATGCTTCTCTTTACTTTGAATCATAATCAAGATAAACACTTGTGGATTTCATGTCTTATCTTTAGATCAAAAGATCAGACTTTCTTGAATCTTGCTATATTACATATGAATGGAACTTTAAAGCTTAAACTTTCTTGTAAACATAATGTTTCTTCTTAAATCTTGAAACTCTTAAACTCTTTAATAACATTTATAACAAAATATCAGTCTCAATACCCATATAAAATCTTTCATCAGAATCCAAATCAAAGTAATGAAACTCAAATCATAATATCAATCTTAAAGTTCAAAATATGAATGGATGTATTTTTATGCACCTTAACATTCAAATCACAATATAAGGGTAGACTTCAATACATGAGAATTTTAGGGATGAACCCTAATATAAAACATATAAATTTAATATTAAACCATTCTATTTTTGGGTCACAAGGATGGAAGAATTAAACTTGTTCAATAACCCCACATACCTGGAATTGCATGACTTGTGAAGAGAACTTGAATTTTGAGACTTGACAGATGACTTGGTGAGAGAAATCCTAACATTTTGTTCTTAAAGATGGGAAGAGAAAAGATGTTTTTAATTGACTAAAGGATAGAGGAAAATAAGACCTCTCTAGGGTTATAGGTCGTGGGTTGGGAGTTATAAAAGGAAAAAAGACCAAAAGATGCCTCAACTGAACTTACAGAAAATTGATCGTCAATCATTAGGAGTCCACCATACAAATCGTATGGTGAGGATACGAGTTAGCCTCATAACTTGTAAACTTGGCAGGGATAAGATGGTATACACTGGTCAATGTATGAGTCTAAACTTATGACTCGTAACCTCTCATATGACTTGTATCCCCCACTCGTAACTTGGATAAAAACTTAGAGAATCTAGGCTACTGACCTTACAAATTATCTTTATATGACTCGTAACTTCAAATGATGACTCCTAGGGTCAAGTTGTAACTTGAACAGAACTCAAATGACCCCACATTGCTATGGCTATGACTCACATCTTACAACTCATAAGATGTCTATACAACTTAAGGTAATGAGTCATATGTTTTACAGTGATCTTGAAATGTGGGGTATTACACTATATGGTAGCTAGTTGTCTATTAGGTGACTATAGTACTTGATGGCTAGGAATCTAATATACTAGGTAATAAACCTTGCTTAGTGAAAATATGGTAGCTAGCAATGGTTGATACATGGCTAATGATGATGTCGGGTTTATCTTAGGTGAATATTAGTTGATATTGATGACAAAGTTTATTATGTCGATTAGTTGATAAACAAGGAGTTGTGTATTAATGAGGCTAGATAATAAGAGATGTTCGTGATAAGAGATGGTTGGTTGATAACGATGAATAGTTGATAAACAAGGACTAGTTGGTATGTGATGGTTAGTTAATGAATGGTGTAGTTAATACTGGATGATTAGATTATAAATGGTAATGGGTTGAATAATAATGATTAGTGGATATAGGATGATTAGTTAGTAATGAGCAGTGGATAAATGGTAATTATGGTCCAGTGATGAACTTTGACTAGATGTTAGGTTATGGCAATTTAATAAATAATGGTTAGTTATTATTCCATGAATAAGGATTATGTGAAGGATAATGTTTAGGCTAATAATTAGAGGTCATGTGAAGACTAGAGAATTAATGGTTTAATGATAATAAATGTTGGTCAGCTAATAACAAATAGTTGAGAAGTAGTGACAAAGTAAATATTTTTATGATGATACGATATGATTATGAGTATACTAATAGGCTTTTAGATTTACCCTCTTTTGCCACGTCTTAAACCTGTGCACCTATTATATGTCCATAAATATATGTATTGATGTTTATGATTACATTGATACCCAGCAAGGCCAGAAGATACTGTTATGATATATTGATACCTGACAAGGCCGGAGGATACTGTGATGATATATTAATACCCAGGAAGGATGGAGAATACTGTTATGAAATATTAATACCTGACAAGGCCGTAGGATACTATGATGATATATTGATACCCAACAAAGCTGGAGAATATTGTTATGATATATTAATACCCGACAAGTTTGGAGGTTGATTATGCAGATGATGGACATGATGCTGACAGTTATGACAGAGATAGTTATGATGATGATATTTTAATATTGATTATGTACCTTGCATTCATTCCAGCATGCACATTTCCTATCACCAATATGCACATATGTCTATCAGATGGTATAGGATGGTTGTATAGATTTGGGTGAAGTATATGCCTTGTACTGTTGTATGTTGATTGAACCTTCTGAGCCTGGGAAGGTGGGGTTACGTATAGGCTTGGCTAGGTATTTGGTTGTCCGGAGTAGCCGATTATTCATGTTGTTGTTGATATTGTTATTATCATTGTTATGATCATTTTTATGGCTAGCTTATGACAGATTGGTCATTGATCCGGTATCGAGATCTGAGGTATGTTTTCTGCCTCTTCTATCTTATGATTGCATTACTATGCATGATTATTTCATGTCTAGCCGTGTGAAATAGAAACCCTGAGCATAATAGTATTAAAACCTGTAGTATTATGATGAGGTCTTAGAATGAGGATATGATGATCTAGGCTATGCATAAAGATGGAATCATGTTGTAACGCCCTGAGAGTACACCCAGGGCATCATACGATGCTTATAGTCCCAAGGGACCACAAGCTAACCCATGAGCTAGTACCTGTTGTGAGCACTGAATAACATAATCATAAATGTGGAAGAATAACTGATATCCCATAAGGTTTTAATAACTAAAAAAATATTAAATTATGAATCTGAAGAAATAACTATCTGAGTCTAAATAAATACTGAAATCTGAAATAAACTGAATAACTGACTGTAGTGTCTGAAAGCCTCTAAACTGAATAATTGCGAGTTGATGGGACATGCCCTAACTAACTACTAAACTGAAAGCATAAAAAAAAAATAATCCGTCCTCAAAATATGAGGACTCACCACTACTACTGTTGAGAGCCTGAGAAATCTAAGCACGATCCAGGAACTGAGCATCAAAAAGAGAATAATTATATTAGTGAAAGATAGGGTTGAGACATATAAAATATTCTAAGTATTATATTAGTGAAAGATAGGGTTGAGACATATAAAATATTCTAAGTCTTCAACTATATTCACTATACAAAAAAAAAGTAATTATATTAGTGAAAGAGATCATTGAGACAAAGAAAATATTTTAAGTCTTTAACTATATTCACTATACGTTGAAGGAAGGTGTTTTGTGGTTGAGCTTTGGACTCTTCAACTAATCCTGAGTTGCTTGAATTGTATATCGTGATGGGTTATTGTCCTGGAGGGAACAAGTTAAGAGATACATTGCTGGATCGGTGTAGATTATGCCGTAGTGGACTTGAATTTCCTTAAAGAGAGCAAGATATCCACGCCTCAGTCAAGAGGAAGATTATCTTATTTTCTTCATTTTTTGTTTATTTTATTATTTCAACAATAATAGTGTAATTTATGATATATTACATCAACAATAATCATATCATATTATACTAAAAGTTGGAAGATCCTAACTCTAAAGTTGAATTATGAAAATACCCTTCCATCAAAACAATGAGATTTTTAAATAAATAGTTTTAATATCTTTCAATAATTATCAAACTTTAATGTATAAAATATAAAAAATTTAAAAAGAAAAAATAAAGCGTTCCTATGATAACTTTTAATGTTAAAACTTTTGGTTTTCTTGTGAAGTTGTTAAAGACGAGTTCTTCCATTTATTTTATTTACTAGAGGAGCATGGCCCATGTCAACACGGGCCTAACATTAAAATATTTTAACTATGTATGATAAGTTAAATTGATGTCAATTCGAATTATGAATTATAAAACATGAATACACAAAATTAACATATTAACTACTTGATAGTATTTTTAAAGGAATCAAGTCTCACAAGATAATTATGTGTATTTTATTCATAGAAATGACAAAATTTGGTGCGCTTTTAAGTTTAGATCTTTAATCATATAATAAAGGATTATCTAGTCATGCATATTTTTTATGTAATTTTCAAATAATATACATTAACTCTCCTCGTCTAAGCTTTTGTGGCATTGATAGTCAATTATATTTTTAAATAACTGTAGTTTTTTATTATTGTGATTTATAATACTTTTCCTCTATTCGAATTTAAGTGACTAATATAAATTTGAGAGTCAATCAAATATTTTATATCTTTTAAATTTTTGAAGTTGTTAATTATTGCGATTTATAAATTTTTTTACATATTTTTTGAAATATATAATAGATTAAATTATTTTTAAATATTTTAAGTTGTTAACTATTCTAATTTATAATACTTTTTATGTAATTTTCAAATAATATAGGTTACTCTCCTTGTCCAATCTGTAGTCAATTGTATTTTTAAAATAATTTAAATTTTTAATTATTGTAATTTATAATACTTTTTCTATTCCAATTTAAGAAGCACAATGCTTTGATGGCCATAATAATTAATTAAGGGTGATTTAGTAAAACCACAATTGAAGCAGCAAAACAGACATGTCTTAAATGACTTACAATAATTAACTAAAAGTGATATAGCAAAATTACTATAAATAAAATACTTGTGAAAAATATTGAGTGGACCTCATATAAAACATCAAGTTAGTTTAAAACAACAAGAGTTAATTATCATTTTATATATTTTACCTTTTTATTAAATATTATTAATTTGTAATACTTAGATGACTTATAATAATTAATTAGGGGTGATATTTAGTATAATTATGATTGAAGTAACTGAAGCAGACATGTTATAAATGTAAATTTTACCTTTTTAATAAAATATTATTAATTTTTTAATACATAAATAACTTTTAATAATTAATTTGGGGTGATATAGTAAAATTACTGTTGAAGCACACATATCATAAATGTCTATTTTACTTTTTTAATTAAATATTATTAATTTTTAATACATAACTAACTTATAATAATTAATTAAGGGCGAGATAGTAAAATTAAAAATTTAAAATTATTAATTTTTTAATACATAAATAACTTATAATAATTAATTAGGGGCGATATAGTAAAATCATGGTTGAAGCAGCTAAAGCAGACATGTCATAAATGTCTATTTTACCTTTTTAATTAAATATTATTAATTTTAATTAAATTTTATTAAATATTTAATATATATAAATAATTTATAATAATTAATTAGGGATGATATAGTAAAATTATTGTTGAAGCACACATATCATAAATATCTATTTTACCTTTTTAAATTAAATATTATTAATTTTTAGTACATAACTGACTTATAATAATTAATTAAGGGTGATATAGTAAAATTAAGAATTTATCATTATTAATTTTTTAATAGATAAATGACTTATAATAATTAATTATGGGTGATATAGTAAAATCACGACCGAAGCAGATGAAATAGAAATGTCATAAATGTCTATTTTACTTTTTTAATTAAATATTATTAATTTTTTAATATATAAATAATTTATAATAATTAATTAAGGCCGATATAGTAAAATCATGGAGCAAGCAGTCTGCTGAAGCAGGCATGTTGAAACTTTTTCTTCTATATTTTAATTAAATATTACTATTATTTTTTTAATATATAAATAATTTATAATAATTAATTAGAGGTGATATAGTAAAATCACGGAGCAAACAACCTGAAGTCGAAACCTTCTCTTTTATTATATAGAAAAGTAGCCCAATAAATGGGGCTTTGACAATCTTTTCCATTTACTTCTGTTTGGTATTGATTTTTATATTTACCATCTCACTCTTTGTTTCGTTTTAAAAGAGAAATATTCAAAGTATATGGACTAATTCTTTTACGAATCATCATTTTTTAACTAGTCCATATTTGATTTTAAATAATTCTACTCTGATGAATATACATTATTTGATGGCCAATCCTATGAGTAAATTCTTAAATTGGAGGCATTGCTCGAAAAGTCTTCTCTCTTTTAATGTTTAAAACATAGCAAACCAAAACATCTTAGTAGCTCAAGGAAGGAAAATTAACTGGCACTATATTCATAACCTTGCTTCTCACATGAATCTCCATCTAGGGTTTACTCAAGATAATCCATCACAAATCATATTTAGTGTCGATGATACTTGCAGTAAAGCTACAAAATATATATGTCGCTAATTCCTAGTTTTTTAATAGTGATCTTCAATGTCAAAATGACCGATCATGTTAAGAGTAGTAGTTCAACTGTAATTCCTTTAATTTTTCTTCTGAAGATTATGCTATTCTTCTCTATTACTTTGTTTCATTTAGACGTGCAATTAAATAACTTGAATTGGGCAAGGCTTTATTTGTAAGGTAATAATAAGAAAGATTTTAACCAAGTGATAACTCAAAAGACTTTTGAAGAATTTTTCTAGACCAGTTTAAGGCTGAATTTTAAATGTAATAGCTGACTAAAAAGTACAGAACCACTGCAAAGTAGAACAAAGGAAGAAAATTAAGTAAGTAAAAAACATCTTCTTAATAAGTAGCCAAGTAAATTGAAATACTTCATCCAAGTAGAATAGAACAACGGGGGATAAAATAATAAAAGTGTTTTAGTTCACAGTGACAATGAATTCTGGTCCTCATATCTAGACTAGTTACTAGCGCAATTGAGTTAAAGGTGATAAAAGAGTTTTAAGTGACTCAAGTTTTAATAATTGAGTGTAGGTGATAATTACTTTAGTATGAATTCAAAAAGTTGAGAAAGTTTGAGAATAACCCACAAGTTTTTTGATTTATACTTTGATCTAATTGTAATACCTAATATAACAAGAAACAGAAGGAAAAACACATATTTCTCTCTCTTCTTATTCATTGTTGTTTTCTCTCTTTTCACGATTTTTGTTGTTCACTGTTGCTACTGCTTTATTCACTATCTTCTTATTCATTATCATTATTTCTTCTTCATTATAATCATCTTCTTCTTCTTATTGACCATTGTTGTTGTTGTTACCGCTACTGCTACTTGATTAATTTTTGAGGTCAAATTTTATTTTGTACATCACTTTGAAATTACTCCATAGGTGACTTTGGTAAGTAAAATTATGATTTTAGTTGAATTTGTCATCTAGGTAAATTGCTACTGTTGTTTTTTCAACAATGAATAGAGCCCGAACATGAATCTAACATAAGAATCATCTGTTTCAACAAATGACTCATCTGTTGTGAAAAATGAGTCATCTATTGCAACAGAAGACTCATATGTTGGATTCATATTTATGGTTCTATAGTTTCGTAACATGAATCAACAGATGGGTCATCTTTTGCAATAAATGAGTCATCTGTTAAACTAGATTACTCACCTGTAGCAACATAACCTAAAGTTGATTCCAATAGACATGTCGTCTGTTGCAATAGGTGATTCATTTGTTGTAACATGTTAGTTACATATTGTAATATGTAACTCATCTGTTGGAATCAACTTTAAAGGTTCTTTAGTACTGTAATATCTATCCCAATAGGCGAGACATCTGTTGTAACTGATGATTCACCTATTGTAAAAAATGACTTATCTGTTAGAATCAGCTTTAGGTTCTATAATACCATAACATGAATCCCAACAGGTGAGTCATATGTTGCAATAGATAATTGACCTGTTGCAACATATTATTCACCCGTTGCAACAGAGTACTCATTTGTTGTTGGGGGTTCATGTTACAGTACTATAAAATCACTATTAATTTTATTATCACGTAATTATTAACATTTTTAATAAATGTTTTTATTTAGGTACCACTAATAGAGGGATCAATAGTAGTAGGGGTGGATTGTCATGGTGAATGGATCGAGAAGAACAATCGACATGTATGGCGGTAGAAGGAGGGTGAAATGCTAGAGATAATAGATATGGCAGTCCACAGTGATATTTCACATGATGATTTTGTGAACTTAATCATCAGCTATTGTGGACTGAATTGTCAACCAGAAGAACTCCTCATCAGCTACATGCACAACTCTTTTGAAAATCAAAGGGTACTACTTTTCAAGATAATCAACCAGGTTTGATTGCGTGCTTATATGAGTGATTCAGCTAGAATTATGTTAAGATGTACGTGGTTAAAAAATTGAGAGAGAATGAGAACCAGAATGTAGAAGAAAAATAATAACAAGACATGTTTGATGATAAGTTGGATGATAAGGACATGAATATTCCAGATGATGATCAAACAACTATGCCTGTTGTTGCAATTAATATTGTCATGACCCGAGGCTACCCCCTAGTTGTAACAATGGTGCTTACGGCCATAAGTGACCATAAGCTAACCTATGAGCTAGTACCTACTGTGAGCATTGAACAAAATAGTAATACCTCACATATGAGAAAGATAAGCTAATAAGAAACTATAAAACTGGATATTGAAATACAAATCAAAACATGTCTAAAATATCTGATAACGACTGATAACACTAAAATGACTGGCTGACTGTCTAACATCATGAGGAGTTGATGGGACAAATCGCCAACAAACTCCAACTGACTAAACATAAGAAAATGATAAAACAAATATATCATGTCCTCAATGGATGAAAACTCCCCGCTACTACTGCTGAGCTGTCTAAGAATTATCAAGAAACTGAGCATTCGAACCTATGTTATAAGACAACATAGCGCAAAAGAAAAGTATGTGGTCAGTACTTTGAATGTAATTGTATATGAGATAAGGACTGGGTGAAATATATGAGGTAACTGAGCATGAATGCATGAACATGTAATAATCTGAGAATACAAGACCAAGAATAAATATGTTTCTGAAATAAATCTGAAATCTGCAAGACTAATTTGCATAACTGAATGACTTAAAACCTGTAAACTTGGTCAAGCAAAACTGATTGAAATATACTGAAATGCTAATTGAAATTATGAGTGGTATCATATAAACGACATTCCCCAATCTAATCTAATCGAGGTCCAACCTGTAACCCCAGTTGGAAGAGTGTCAGCACCGTGCCATGGGTACTAACACTGGCTGTGTGGATCCGCTATTCTGGTGTCCTGAAGGACTAGGGGTCAGTCCTAAACTAGCAGGTGACCCCTAAGAGAGTGTCATTCCTAAACTAGCGGGTGACATCTCATAATCCTACACTGTCTACGTAGTTTTAGAACTTAGGGACTGTTAATAAGGACCTAGTCCTAACTGGCGGGTAAGCCCCCATTCCTAGATTTTCTTGGTGTTAAATCCTACTCCCAACTGAACTAACACTGGCATTGGACTGAACTAAGTTTAACTGAACATTATTTCTGATAGTGCTCATCATAATTATATCAACTGAGTAAATAATGATATTCATGATTTAAATGAATCATTGCTTGAATATCTGAAATCATGTAAAACACATAGGTATCGGGTGTTCATAACCCTCTTGCACTGAATGATCATAATATACAATATTAAAGCTTAAAACTTTAGGATTGAATCATGGTTCAAAGACCTAAAAGTAGACATTTAATCAAACATATGAGAATCATGAACTTGAGTGTGAGAATGTCTTAAACATGAAAAAATAGCATGGTTACGTGACTAAAATCATAACTTGATAATATAACATGTCATTCAATTAAATATAACATAAGAGATTGAAGATTAAACATGAGATAACCTAATTTGTCGTGGAATCATTGTTGGGCCTGAATTAAGTCAAACTACTAAGGAGAAACATGAATTAAAACTCATCTTAAATATATAAAATTTTATAATAAGAGAAAAATACATACTTTAATTGAAAAGAAGGTTTTTAGGCTCCATGGGTGAAAGGGACCCGTGGATGAACATCCCACATACCTTAACAACTGAATTCTTGAATATTTTCTTGGATGGGAAGCTTGAACTCTTAATTTCTTGAGAATAAAACTTTGATTGTTCTTAGGGAAAGGAAGCATTTTTTCTTGAGAGAATTTGTGAATGAAAGGTCAAATAATTCTCTTTGGAAGTCCCAAATTCATGTTATAGATGGATTAGGTGAAGGCAAATGACTCAAATACCCTTAAAATGCCAAGGAATAAAATTGGACGGAATAGGAAGAGGGAGGCGCAGGCTCTGGAGTGGTGGACTAGGTCGGGCGGTGCCCGCCTTAGAGCGGTGAATTGGACTAAGCAGCACTCGCCTGATCCTGGTGAATTGGAAGGGGCGACACTCGCTTATCCTGGTAGTGCTACTGGTTTGGTTTTCCAAACACGTCCTTACTCTCGTTCAAAATTTTCAAAACTCACCCGACACATAATTTGAACAACCCCGATCATAAATCAACAATTGATGTTCCAAGGTCGAGAAGATTAAAAATAAAATCTTCAAAGTTTAGGGGTCATGAAAATAACTAAGTCCTCAACACTTAGTGAAAAGTCCAAGTCTTGGACCCCTCAAACATGCAAGTGTGAGCTGAATTAATCTTAGGATCTTACGCGGTGTTACATTATCTCCTCTTTAGGAATATTCATCCTCAAATGAGACTAGTTTAGCTGAGAATACTGAGAAAATTGAGATCATATACTGAACATGCATGACTTGGGAAAAGAGTACATAACTGAGCCTGAAGCACGATACATGATAGATGAACTGAACTAATTTTATGAATGCATCAATGACATGAGAATGAGTACATAACTGGAACAGAAAATAGAGTTGAACCAATCTAAGGAAAATCCTTACCTCAAGCTAAATTTGAGTTTGTGAAGAAAAGATGAGGGTATTTGGTTTGCATATCTGCTTTTGTTTCCCAAGTAGCTTCCTTAACAGATTGATTTTTCCATAAAACTTTAACCAAGGGGACTTCTTTTTTCCTTATTTTATGAATCTGATGATCAAGAATCTCAACTGGAACTTCTTCGTAGGAAAGGCTATCCTGAACATCCATACTGTAATACCCCACATTTTTGGGCTAGTCTTTGAACCGTCATTCCTATGGGTATAAGCTATAATATAAGTTACTCTCATGTGAATATAAGTTTCATAATCCTTATACTAGTGTGTGAAATTCTTATGAGGTTAAAAATATTCATAGAAATCATTTAGAGTCAAGTTAAGCTAAGATCCATTAATTCGTCCAAAGTTTGGTATTTGATTCTACAAGGATCTACTTTGAATGTGTATAAATTTTTATGTATGCATAATTTTTTAGCTTAAGACCCACTAAATTGTAGATAATTGAATTATCTTTCTAATGATACCAATTTCGCCAAAATCTGGTACCCGAGCAAAAAGTTATGGTCATTTTCATAAGAGAGGCAGTAGCTATGCATGATTAGCGTGCGACGTGCGCTATGTCGCACACACCTAATTTCCAGGTTATGTTTTCACGTTTTTAAGGGGAAAAGGGTCCTTTCCTTCATCCTAACTCGTCCATAACAGATAATTAAAGCCTTAGGGAGCATTATTTGCCCCTTTATACATAATTTCTCTCTAAGCCTCCCTCAAGAACAAACCCTAATCCCCATTCAAGAATTTTAAGACTTCATTACAATACCTTCAGAAAAAAATCAAGAATTTGGATCCCTAATCCAAGAATCTCAAGAAAAGATTTCAAGATCATATCCAAAGGTTTCAAAGTCAAGTTTTCTATATCAAGTCAAGCCTATTGAGGTATGTGGGAGTTCATCCATGGGTCCTCTTTTACCCATGGAGCCCAAAACCCAAATTTCAAGTTTAAAGTTATAATCTTTACATGTTTTCATGAATTTTGCTTAAAAATTTTCATGAATCTCAAGCTTATATCATTTTTCCATTAAATTATTGGTGATGTTGAACCTTACGTGTTTAAATGGTATTATTTGCTAAATTTAAACCCTAATTGATGATTTTAGAGGTGAAATCATGCTATTGCTACTATTTTAACTATTCTCATGCGTATCCCAAACCATGAATTTCAAGTGTTTGATGAAATGCCTACAAGAATGAATTTGAACAAAGGCTTACATATCATGTCCTTAGAGTTTTAGTTCAATTCCATGGTGGACCCTATATTTAAGATAATTAGAACTATTTCCATGTTTTAAAGTCATGCTTTCCACACGTTTGATCCTTACATGTTTTGATGAAATGCCCATGTCCTATTTCAAGTGAATTTCATGTAATTTCCCCCAATTCACGATTTTGGTTAAGTAATCATGCTATACTCCCATGTTTAAGATATTTCCATATCTAAGTATTAATCTCCACGTGCTTGATAGAATGCCCATATGAATTTAATACGATAATCATGACATATTACCATGTGTTCTCATTCATGTACAAGTCCATAACCTCCAAGTGTTTGATAAAATGTCTCAGTGAATGAATTGTGAACACTTGACGATTGTTATGCTATTATGATCATGACATGCTTTACTTTCATGCTATTGAGTCCTGGGATATTTAATACCCGACAATTTACTTGTTTACCTGGAGCCAGTGTCAGTTACAGAATAGTATCAATCACATCACGATCAGTAGTATTCAGTATTCAGTTTAGACCTCAGTAGTATTCAGAATTAAGTTCAGATCTCAGTAGTATTCAGTATTCAGTTCAGACCTCCATAGAATTTAGTATTTAGTTTAAACCTCAGTAGTATTCAGTTTAGATCTCAGTAGTATTCAGTATTCAATTCAGACATCAGTAGTATTTAGTATTCAGTTCAGACCTCAATAGTATTCAGTATTCAGTATTCAGTTCAAACCTTAGTAGTATTAAGTGTTCAATTCAGTCCTCTATAGTATTCAGTTAGTTAACAAAATTCAGTAGTATTTCTATCAATCAATGGAACTCAGTAAACTCAGTATCAGTCTAGTCAGTTAATAGAACTCAGTGAACTCAGTCTCAGCTTAGTATTCAGTTCAGAACTTAGTGAACTCAGTTAGTTAATAGAACTCAGTAGTATTCTATCAGTCAATGGAACTCGGTTCAGTTCAGTTATACAGTACGATCAGTAACAGTTCAGTCTAGCCTAGTACAGTTTAGAAATTAGTTCAGTGCCTATTCAGTTGGGAGTAGAATTTACCACCAAGCAAAACTAGGGATGGGGGCATTCCTACTAGTGTAGGGTTTGACCCTTAGTATCAATCCTTGTGTTACAAAACTATGTATCCGACGTAGGTTGAGATATTTTCATGCCAGATAGGGTTGATACATCTCATATGAGTTTTTCTGCCAGCAAGGGTTGATGAAAGAGCTTTCTATCATAGAAGGTTAACTCA
Source organism: Capsicum annuum (assembly GCF_002878395.1). Lineage (NCBI taxonomy): Eukaryota > Viridiplantae > Streptophyta > Magnoliopsida > Solanales > Solanaceae > Capsicum > Capsicum annuum. The sequence goes on from NC_061111.1 coordinate 145,381,529, forward strand.
CAATTATCTTTACCCATGGCATGGTACCGATACCCTTCCAACTTGGGTTACAGGTTGGACCCCAATTAGTTCAGAAAGGGTTTTATGCCGGTTAGATAATTACTTCCCATAGTTTTATTTTTAGACTTAGTACATAACTCAGTTCAGTTTTACAGATTTAGGACTGTTAGATATAGCCACTTAGCTCAGTACAGAACTCAGCATAGTTCTACAGAAATAGAACTGTCAGATACAGTCTCCCATTTATCAGTAATACAGTATCAGTAAACTTAGATATCAGTTAATTAGTTATCAGAACTCAGTATACAGTCCCATTTATAGTTTCAGTTATAGTCTTAGTTACAGTCCCAGTCCCAGTCCAGTAATCAAATCAGTAGCTAAGTTCAGTTTTAGTTTTTCTTGGCCATCACATACAGTTATCAGTTATTCAGTTATCAATATTCCAGTACCTCAGTTTACAGACTATTTCAAAATTATTTTATACACTTGGTCTTGCATTCTCAGATAATACAGTCTTCATGAATTCATGCTCAGTTACCTCATGCTACTCAGTCAGTCCCTTTCTTATATGCATAATGCTCTACAGTTTCAGTTCGGTTATTCATACTAAGTACAATCCAGTTTTACATGCCCAGTATTCAGCTTCAGTTATACTTATATTATTAAAGTAAAGTTTTATAGAAACTAAGTGTAGAGATTCACCATCTTATCTGAGAATGTTTGTCACTCATGCTTTAAGATATTTTAGTTTTCAGTTTATTCCAACCTATTGGTGAGTCTACTTACACTTAGCATGCATGTTTTATAATTACATGTGAAATCAGTTTTACTTATTGCATTCACTCCTGCATACTCAGTACATTCTAGAAGTACTGATCCATATATATGTCTATGTAATACATTGTCTCATTATATAGGTATCAGTTATAGCCTCCGCATCATGATCAGACAATTGTAGATTCCAGCCAACAGGTGATGAGTTCTCCTACTTCAGGAACTATAAATAGTTTTAGTTCATGTTACAGTTTATTTATTTTCCATGTGTATTGATTAGTTGTAGTTGGAGGCATGTCCCAACTATCTATAGTCAGTAGAGTAGAGGCTTCATAGATTCCAGTCAAAGTCAGTTATGTAAATTTTAGTTTTATCCTTCAGATTTATCAGATTGTAAAGCTTTATCAGTATTGTATCTATTTTAGATCTTTAGTATGATTATGTATTCGTATAGCAGAATAGTTATTTATTATGTGATAATTCAGTTACTTAACAATATGCTAGTTCATGGGTTAGCTTGGGATCACTTGTGGTTCCAAGCACCGTGTGACATCCTAGGATAGATTTTTGGGGTGTTACAAACATAGTATCAGAGCCAGATTTTCAAATGTACTAGGGTGTCTATGAAGCCGTGTCTAGTAGTGTCTTGCAGAATGGTACAGAGATGTCTGTACTTTTCTTCGAGAGGCTACAAGGCATTTAGGAAATATTTCTCTTCTTTCAAGTCTCATATTATGCAATAAAAGTATTATCTAAGAAATTTATGCAGATCCTCATCTTGCATTATTCATGCTAACTCTGCCTTATTTTTTAGACAATAGAAACAGTGAAGCTTAAGTCCTTACATACAGTGTTTCCTCAGCCAGTCGCCCACAAACAGTTATGGGATTACATGTTGACTTATAAAGTATCCCATCAGTGCCCGTATGTCCAAAATTTTGAAATATTTCACTCAAGTTCCTAAAAATCATGTATTAAGCCAAATTCAAATATGCTTTTAGATCCTCTCTTAGAATCCCTTTTATAGTATGTGATCAATAGTTAGAATTATAAACCCAGAAGTTTAGCAGTAGTAGAGTTGGGATAATGTTATCCAGGTTGAGCAGATCATATATTCATGGGGCTAGTTGTACGAAAGGTGAATCAATAGGCTTAAATAGTTTTTGCAAGTATTTAAGTTTGTTGATTCGAGATTAAGTATAATGGTGTGGATGAGTTTATCATTCATGTGTATTATTATACTCCAGACCCTAGAGTAAAGTCATTGCAGCTCAGTTTAGAGTTTAGTAAAGTGGTCACAGACTTAAGATAATGGCTTAAAGCTAAGGGGGAGATAATAGAACAAGTAATCAAGTTAGGATCTCAGATTCTAGTAGTAGTGCCAATTGTGTAGAAAAACAGTAAGCGAGGATGAATCTCGACCCATTCTTATCTCAGTGCAAAGTTTTTTAGCTATCACGATATCTACCCATGCCTAACATGTCAGCTCCATCATCACAGCTCATATTTATACACTTTATAAAAAAACCATGTGTGCTTTTAGTTTCTAGTATAAGGAGTTCCACTCCAATCAGCAGTATAAATCATGTTCCATGAAATTATGAACTCCAAACTCAAGTCATGCAGATGATGAATCATGTACCCATGCTTTACAGTATGTTCAGTTCCAAGTGCTCATGTTATACCTTTAATGATCAGCAAAATTCAGATTTATGTCATGTATGTCCTTAGTTCAGACCTCTCTGATGAATTTATGCCGTTGATACTCTATTCCTCAAGCCTCAGTTGAGTGTAAAAGTTATTCATTTATGTTTTAGGTCCTCATTTTATAACCTTTCAGTGACCTCTCCTTATGTCATGATTAGTTAAAATTCTATGTGTGTTTTTTTGGGCTAGTGCATGAAAGTTTTAAGGATAGAGGTTTAGAGAAAATGAGAAAGATGCTTTTGTGGTGGTTTTCCTACAAGTTCATGTGTGGTTATGAAGATAGGATTGAATGTCATGTTGGTGTACAAGTGGAGTGTATAGTTGAGTATAAGCTTTTCGTATAATTCAGTCAGTATAGCCAGTAATCCAGTCTAGTTGTCAGACAGACAAGTTCCTATGGGTTTCTATCTTTTCTATTCATGAGGTAATTCATTCACGATCATGCAATTCATAAATTCAGTTCAGTTCATGTGTCAAGCATCAGATTCAGATTCCAGATATTCAATCATAATTTAGTCTATAAGTATCATGTGCATCATCTTAGTCTTTCCTCAGTATTGCAACCAAGTCAGTATCATTTAGGGGACAAAGTATTCAAAAGAGAGATGTAATACCCCAAGTATTTATGTCTTGAATCTTCTATCTTTTCCTCATGAAAAAAGATCCAACTTGAATTAATGGTTACTCATAAGTTGACTCTCTCTTTTCTATCTTAGACTTATAATCATTCTCATGTCAGTGCATGTATTCAATAAATCAATTGAGTTCATGGTATTCAGGTCATATATCATGTTTCAAAATCAGTTATGTAATCATGTTTTCAGTCATGCATGTTCAGAATATGATCTTAGTTATCTTCGTATAGTACTCTCAGTCTAATCAATCTCATTCGAGGATGAATGTTTTCAAGGAGGAGATAATGTAATACCCCACATTTTTAGGCTAGTCTTTGAATCATCGTTCCTATAGGTATAAGCTATAATCTAAGTTACTTTCATGTGAATATAAGTTTCATGATCCTTATACTAGTGTGTGAAATGCTCATGAGGTTAAAATGTTCATAGAAATCATTTAGAGCCAAGTTGAGCTAAGATTCATTAATTCGTCCAAAGTTTGGTATTCAATTCTACAAGGGTCTACTTTGAACGTGTATAAATTTTTTATGTACACATAATTTTTCAGCTCAAGACTGTAAGACCCCATAAAATTCTAAGTTAAATTAAGCTCCTTAAAGCTCTTTAGAAGGGCCAACACTTAGAATATTTTAGCTAAGTGTTCAACACTTAGTCTCATTTTAAGCCTTCAAAATTTGAGAAATTATTTAATGACCTTCCCGACCTTCGTTTGTCGATTTTCAAGTTGCATCATGATGGGGCAAGTCAATATTACATATTGGGTGAGTTTCAAAATTTTTGGAGTCCGTTTAGGGCATGTTTGGATTTCAAAATAGTAGCACCACGCGGTTAGCGCGCGGCGCACGCTCCAATCCATCCCTGGGGGGTGCAGTAGAGCATGTGGTGCACGCTCCATCCCAGAGCACTGGAGCATGCGACGCACACTCCATTGCATGCTGCCAAATTTTTTAGCTTCCAGCTCAGCGTATTTTAGGGAAAAATAGTCATTTTGCCATCCCTATATAAGCCCATAAACACAAGATTCAGCATTATTTGACCCAAACTATATTGGTTTCTCTCAAGAACAAGCTAGGGTTTTCAATTGGTGATTCAAAATTAAGAAATTGCACCATCAATCTTCGTAGAATCACAAACTAAGTTATGCATAGTGTTTATTCATGGATTTCTTTCATCCATGAAGTTCAAGAACCAAGTTTTAAATCATGTATTGTGAATATTTTGTCGTAGGTTGATTATGTTCATGAGATTATGATTATATAATTCTCAAGTTGGAAACTTTATGTGTTTTTATGAATCTAGGTTGGTATGTGAGTAGAAATCTATGAATTGAGTTAATTATAAATGTTGAATTTGATAATTATGCCTATTCTCTAAGTTGTGCATGCAACGTGTTTGATAAAATGCCTAAGAGGATAGAAATTATGCATTATTGCTCAATTGTGACCCAAATAACAAATTCATGCTTTACCTTATGTTCAAATGATTCCCATGCTATTGATGTGCAATATAGATGTTTGTTGGAATGCTTATGATATTAGAGTATGAAATTATGACATTGGTTATATGTATTCCTACCATGTACAAGATTATGATAACCATGTACTTCATGAAATCCCCAACTTATTGTAATATGAATTGTTGATGTTGGTCATGTGTTCAAGAAGTATCATGTCTTGTCAAGTTTCATGCTATCGAGTCCTTGGGGTACTTGTACCCGACAATTTAGTTGTGTTCTTAGAACCAGTTTCATGCTTTCAAGGTACTCTCAGTCAAGCCATGATCCATAGAACTCAGTCAGTCATGTGACTTAGGAAAATTCAGTAATCTCAGAAAGCTCAGTAATTAAGTAATCTCAGTAGTATCCCATCAGTCAATAGAACTCAATGAACTCAGTCAAGATCAGTTCAGTTAATCATGTTGTAATGCATCAAAATTCATTCTGAGATGCCACACGGTGCTTAGGGCTACACGTAGCCCCAAACTAACCCTCTGAGCCTGACACTAACTCAAGGAATTCGATTCAACAATAGTCATGCACAACAAAGACATATACCACATTAGGTTCAAGAGAAATACTGGAGTATACTAAACTGTACAACCTAAATATATTGAATGTTTGTACACACCAACCCTATAGTCTAACAAAGCCTCTATACATCAAAATTAAGGAGCAATTGGGACAAACCCTCAAGTGACTCAAACAGTATTGAAAGCCATAACAACAAAACGATATCACCAAAATATAGACATGGTCCTCGAACCATGAGGACTCACCACTGAGGGAACGTAGCTGAGGCACTCGAATATCGCTAATGCGGCTGCGGCTGAGTACCTGAACCTACATAATGAGAAAATGTAGCCCATAGGATATTATGTGGGTCAGCACTTTGAAATGTACTGAGTATGTGGGGGTGCATGCAACAATGTTAATATCATCATCAATTTCATGAAAATATGCATATGTAAAATGATGGCTCACTTGGCTTGAGTTAGATTGAAACATACTTTTCATGATCTCATAGTAAATAAATCATATGATAAAAACCTCATAAATCATCATAAATAACTCAACTCTTCAAATCAAGACTCGAAGTGACTCGATAATTCAAGAAACTGAACTCTTATGGACATGGGAGGTTCTTATAACTGACATAAACCATGTGAGCTACATGGAGTCCAATGTTTTGCTCTCCTAAGGAGAGAACCTCACATTGGCGGGAGCGTCGTACTCTTCCCGGGAGTACAATCTAAATTTAGTGATCACAATCTCATACTCAGCCTCTAGCCCACAAATATCAATATCAATCCTACGGTGGCACGTAGTTTTGGGGGAATACCATATTTCTTGCTCGATGCTAAATACTACTCCCAGACACAAGCTCAGAACATGTTAGGAAATCCACCACAAACATCACAAGGGTCTATCATGAAGACCAAATCAAATCTCTTTCTCATTTATCAAATCATAATCAATTTGTGGATTCCTAACTCGACTCAAATCAAATCAATCTTTCTCAATATTAAAATGTATCAATTAATTAAATCATGACAACATCAATAACTTTGAGGAAATATCAAGACTCATTGTAACAACTCAATCTCATGAATCAATATACTCAATAATCCAATTTGTCATAAGGAAGCTTAAAGCTTGACACATATCTTGAAAGCACTTGAAATATCAACTCATGGTAGAAATATGAAATTCACAATATTAAATATCAAGTCATTACTTGGGAATTGTAAAATAATCATGTATAACAAAGCTTGAACAATTTATATTCTCATAGTCTCATGATGAAGTAATTTGGGTATAAACCCACTTGCAAAATCATGTAAATCCATAATAGAAATCAAAGCTTTGGGCATAAGAATGAAAGGATTGCTCTTGTTCAAAACCCCACATACCTTAATCTTTGAAATTGGATAAATTCTAGTGCTTGAGACTCTATCCGCACTTGTAATAAATGATTCTCGAAGCCCACATTATGAGGAACTTGATTCTTGAAGAAATCTTGAAGATTTATGGATGATTTTTGGAAGATTAAATTTTCTTGATTGAAACCCCAATATATATTCTTAAGAAAATTGGAAGAGAGAATGAAGAAATTAGGGTTTGGATGGGGATTCTCATATTTATATAGGCCTCCAAAAGATGGGAAAATGCCAAAATACCCTTGCAAAAACGTTCCTTAATTGCTGAAAGAAATAGCTGACGACATTCGTGACAAGTCGTCACGAAATGTTATCACAAAAGAGTGGATTTTATGATTTTCGGCTTAAGGTTGATGACATTTTGTAACAAGCCGTCAAACTTATGACAAGTCGTCACAAAATGTCGTCATAAAATGTTGGATTTTGTGACTTTCTTCTTATGGTGATGACATTTTGTGACAAGCCATCAAGCTTGTGACAAGTCATCACAAAATGTCATCACAAAATTTCCAGGCTGACACACTGGAGTAAAATGGGCATAACTCTTTTCTCTAATACCGGATTTGGGTGAAATTGATATCGTTGGAAAGATAATTCAATTATCTATATTTTTGTAGGTCATGAACTCAATAATTCATAGTATAATGAGAGATATTCTCATTTGAAGTTGAATATGGTAATATTCTTCCCAACGATTCAATCGGTAAGAAATATTTTGATTCACCTAATCGCTAGGACATCTTTGAGGCCTTAATACACATCTCCCTTGATCAAAAAACAACCAAAGCCCTATAATTTATTTCTCATGAGCTTGAGTTATGGTTTCACTATTGGTTAGAGTCTCAGGGTATTACACATGTTTAGTGTCTATTTAGATGGGAGTAGGATTTAGCGCCGAGTGAACTCAAGGATGAGGACACACACTGACAGATGAGTGTGTTATCCTCAGAAGCAATCCTTGTGTTCGAAATCTATGTATCCAACATAGTTTGAGACATCAACACTGACAGATGAGGGTTGATGAGGTGGATAAACACTGTCAGATGAGGGTCCCACCGTTCTCTTTTAGGGATGCTGTCAGATGAGGGTCACCCATAACTTGTCTTTATCAGTGGTGCGGTATTGACACCCTTCCAATTGGGGTTATAGATTGGACCCCAACTCATCTATATTACTTTATTTAGGGCATGTCGGTTAGATGACTACTTCCCACAGTAACAGTTTTAGTCTCAGTCTCAGTAATAAAACTCAAATAGTTCTATAGCCTTCAGGACTATCAAATACAATCAACTCAAAATAGTATGGAACCTATCTAGTTCTATTAGAATCAGTTATCAGTAGCTCATGTTATCAGTATTCAGACTCAGTAGTAGTAATCTCACGAACTCAGTTACAGTCACTTATTCATGCATGCATCGTCATATTCATGTTATATAGTCAATTAGCATTATTTATGTATTTGAACCTTTTTGCATTCAGCCTACCTCACTTGCATACCAATATATTCAATCGTTCTGATGCATTTGCACTATGGTGTCTTATACGATAGGTTCAGAAGTACGAGCTCAAGAGCCTTAATAGCATTCCAGATTTCAGTAGCCAGACTTAGCAGTGAGACCTCATCATTCGAGGGCGGTATGATTATTTTTTATTATTATTTATGCTTAGTTTTCAGTAGATGGAATTAGTTGGGAACATATCCCATCAACTCCTTATCCAAAAAGTTCAGTCAGTTTGAGGCTTTTGGACTAGATTCAGACTTCAGTATTTTTTGACATTTACTTCAGTTTTGGTATTGTGAAACCACATTATTTGGATATAGTTTTATCAGATATTTTATTTAGTTTTTTAACCTCATGGCATATTTCAGCCTACTATTTCCACATTTTACATGATATTATGTAGTGTAGAAGTATAGATATCATTCATGGATTAGCTTGCGGTCCTTCGAGGTCATGAGCATCGTGTAGAATTTCGGGTACCAGATTTGAGGCATTAAAAATTTGGTATTAGAGCTTAAGGTTCAAGAGAGTCCTAGGAAGTCCAAAAGCCGCATCTAGTAGAGTCTTGTACATAGGTGTATTGCATGCCACATTTATGTGCAGGAGGCTATAAGATGTTTTAGGAACAGTTTCCCATCTTTCAATATTCATGTCGTACTAGTGAGCATAATCTTAAGTTAATCTCAGTCTAATTCTTTTCTCTTTTATTTATAGAACATGTCTCCCAAGAAGAGAACTGGAAATCAATCAGCCCCTCGCCCAAAAATCCTTTGGGTGAATATGTCTCTCATGAAAAGTTCAGAGTTGTATTCACTACTCTTACTCAGTCAGTTGTTGCTCAGAATGACCAGCTAGTTGTTTTTTTGGCCAACCCAGTGGCCAATTTAGCTGCAGCTAGGATTTGGGACTTCACCCAAATGCATCCTCCATCCTTTTTTAAGTCTAAGATAGATGAGGACCCTCAAAAATTCCTTGAATAGGTTCAGAAGGTTACGGATATCATGGGGGTTAATCCTAGTGAGAGTGTTGAGCTAGATGCATATCAGTTATAGGATGTTGCTCACACTTGGTTCAAATAGTGGAAGCCAGAGAGGTCAGTTGATACAGGATCTATAGAGTGGGAGGAGTTTGTCACCGCATTCTTAAATAGATTCTCTCCCCTAGAGATGAGAGAATCTAAGGTGTTAGAATTTATCAACCTTATGCAGGGCAACATAATGGTGAAAGAGTATTCTCTTAAATTTACTCAACTAGCTAGATATGCTTCCCATGTAGTGGCAGATAGCAGGGCCAAGATGAGTAAGTTTGTTTCTGGGGTGAATGATAGTGTGGTCAATGAGTGTAGGTCTGTGATGTTAAATAGTGACATGAACATAGCCAGGCTTATGACCCATGCTCAGCAGATAGAAGAGCAAAAGATTAAGATGAGAAAGAAGCAGAATGAGAAAGCAAGGATAGGTAGTTTTAACTTTGCTCAGCCTAAGTCAGAGGGTGGCAATTGTTCTTAGTTCCACCCAAAGTCATCAGTTCCAGCTCCTTCTTTAGCCAGTATTCCAACTCCTAAGTTTAGTGATGGTAATAGAGATAGGGCGTCAGGCTCTAAGTCTCAAGGTAGTGTTAGCAATGCCTAAACTAATCCCCTTTGTCAAACTTGTGGTAAGAATTGCAAGGGTATTTGTAAAGCTGGAAGCGATGTCTATTTCGGATATGTCAAGCCAGGCCATAGAGTCTGATATTATCCCCAGTCAGGTTATCAGGGTCAGTAGAATCATTCCTCAGCTCAGTCCAGTCGCCCAAATCAGCAGTGTTCCACTTCCAGTGCTACTAGTGGGTAGCGCACAAATAGACTTTATGCTCTCTAGTCCTAACAGGATCAGGAAAATTCTCCTGATATAGTTACTGGTACGTTACATATCTTTCACTTGCATATTTACACTTTGCTAGATCCAGGAGATTTCTTATCTTTCGTTACTCCTTATATAGCAGTTGATTTCAAAGCCAGTCCCGTGATTATAGTAGAGCCCTTAACAGTCTCTACCCAAATGGGTAAAACTATCATAGTCCGACAGGTATACAAGAACTATCTGGTTATGATATTTTAGAAAGTCACCTCAGCAGACTTAGTCGAATTAGAGATGATTGATTTTAATATCATTCTCAGCATGGATTGGCTTTATTCCTACTATGCCATAGTCGACTGTAGAAATAGAGTTGTCCAGTTTTAGTTTCCAAATGAACCTGTCCTAAAGTAGAGGGGTAGTACTTCAGCTTTCAGAGGTCATCTTATTTCCTACCTTCGAGCAAGGAAAATGATATCTAAAGGTGTGTCTATCATCTTGTTTGAGTTAAGGACACTAGTTTCAAAACTCCCAGTCTTAAATCAGTCCTAGTCGTGAATGAATATTCAGATATCTTTCCCGAAGATGTTTTAGGAATTTCTCCTAAAAGGGAAATATACTTCGACATCGATCTTCTTCTAGATACTCAGCCTATATTCCGCCATATAGAATGGCACCAGAAGAACTTAGAGAACTAAAAGAGCAGTTAAAAGATCTCTTAGATAAGGGATTCATCAAACCCAGTGTATCCTCGTGGGGCGCATCAGTCTTATTCATGCACAAGACAGACGGCTCTCTCAGAATATGCATAGATTACCGTCAGCTCAATAAAGTCACAGTCAAGAACAAGTGACCACTTCCTAGAATTGATGACTTATTTGACCAACTATAGGGTGCCAGTTATTTCTCAAAAATAGATCTCAGATTAGGCTACCATCAGCTCAGAGTTAGAGAATGTGACATTCTGAAAATAGCCTTTCATACTCGGTATGGTCACTTTAAATTCTTGGTCATGAACTTTGGTCTTACCAACGCCCCAGCAGCCTTCATGGACTTAATGAACTGTGTGTTCAAGCAGTACTTAAACATGCTCATCATAGTCTTCATAGATGATATCCTTGTTTACTCCCGCAGTGAGCAGGATCATACAGACCATCTCAGAATCGTACTTTAGACCCTCAAAAATCATCAATTGTTTTCCAAATTTAGAAAGTATGAGTTTTGTCTAAGGTCAGTAGCATTCCTTGGTCATATTGTTTCTAGTGATGGAATCAAAGTAGATCCTCAAAAGACCGAAGTAGTAAGAAACTGGCCCAAACCTATCTCTCCATCAGATATTAGGAGTTTCTTGGGTTTGGCTGGCTATTACAGATGATTTGTTGGGGGATTTTATTCTATTTCATCCCTTATGTCTAGATTGACTTAGAAGAAAGTGAAGTTTCAGTGGTCAGATCCTTACGAGAAGAGTTTTCAAGAGTTAAAGACTCGACTCACCTCAGCTCCAGTTTTGACTCTTCCAGATGGTTTCAATGGGTTCATAGTGTATTGTGATACATCCAGAGTAGGTTTGGGTTGTGTCCTCATGTAGCATAGTAAGGTTATAGCCTACACATACAGATAGTTTAAACCCCATGAGAAGAATTATCCCACTCATGATTTTGAGTTAGCAGCCGTATTTTTTGCCTTGAAGATCTGGAGGCATTATCTATACGGAGTTCAAATAGATGTGTTCATAGATCATAAGAGCCTTCAGTATGCTTTTCTCATAAATATCTCAATCTTCATTAGAGGGGGTGGTTAGAGCTTTTGAAAGATTATGACATGAGTGTCCTTTACCATCCAGGAAAGGCTAATGTAATGGCCGATGCTCTCAGTAGACTATCTATGGATAGTGTTACTCATGTCGAGGATAGTAAGAAAAATTTAGCTCAGGAAGTTCATCAGCTTACCTGACTAGATATCCGCCTAGTTGATTCTTTAGAGGGTAATATATGGGTTCAGAGTAGTTTAAAATCATCTCTAGTTTCTGAGGTAAAAGAAAAGAAAGATAGAGATCCCAGTCTAGTCAAGTTGAAAGAGTTAGTCAAGGATTAGAAAGTAGAGGTTTTCTCCCAAGGGGGAGATGGTGTTCTGCATTGTCAGGGTCATCTGTGTGTTCCAGGTGTAGATAACTTAAGGCAGAGAATTATTGCAGAAGTGCATGGTATGCATTACTCTATTCATCCAGGGACTACAAACATATACCGTGACTTACGGGAGATCTATTGGGGAAGTAGGATGAAGAGAGATGTTGCCCATTTTGTGGCTAAGTGCTCTACATGTCAGCAAGTTAAGATTAAGCATAGAACCCTAGTGGGTCCATACAAGAGTTCAATATTTCCACTTGGAAGTGGAAAGAAGTGAACATGGACTTTATGATGGGTTTGCCTCACACTCGTCATCAGCATAATTCAGTTTGGGTCATTGTGGATAGGATGACCAAATCAGTCCATTTTCTTCCAATCCATACCTCTTATTTAGACGAGGATTATGCCAAACTCTATATCAGAGACTAGGTCAAGTTATACAGTGTTCCATTATCTATTTTCTCAGACAGAGGTACCCAGTTCACCTCTTATTTCTGGAAAGCATTCCAAAAGAGTCTTGGTACCCAAGTTTATCTCAATACAGCCTTCTATCCTCAGAATGATGGTCAAGAAAAAAGGACCATTCATATATTAAAAGATATCCTAAGGGTGTGTGCAATTGATTTCAAGGGTAGTTGGGATTACCGCTTGCCTTTGATTGAGTTTGCATACAACAATGCTATCATTCCAGTATTTGAATGGCTCCATTTGAAACTCTCTATGGTAGGAGGTGCAGATCTCCAGTCGGTTGGTTCAAAGTTAGTGAGGCCTCAGTTATAGGGCCTAACTTAGTATTCAATGCCTTAGAAAAATCCAGTTGATCAGAGAATGACTCCGAGCTGTTCAAAGTCGACAGAAGTCTTATACGGATATGTGCAGAAAAGATCTTGAGTTTGAGATTGGTGATTATTTCTACCTAAATATCTCTCCTATGAAGGGAGTGAAGTGTTTCAGCAAGAAGGGAAAGCTGAGTCCCTGATATTTTAGCCCCTTTAAAATTCTCAGTCATTTCGATAAGGTAGCTTATAAGCTCAAGTTGCCTTCAGATCTAGACTTAGTCCATACAGTCTTCCATGTCTCTTTGCTCAAGAAGTGAATAGGTGAACTAGTAGTTTTAGTCCATATTTAGAGCATAGATGTTTAGAATAGCCTCTCTTATGAAGAGATTCCATTCGAAATACTACACTATCAGATTTGTAGACTGAGGAACAAAGAAGTCCCTCTAGGCAAAGTTCTTTGCTGGAATCAGTCCATTAAGGGATATACTTGGAAAGCAGAAGCATACATGCATACCAAGTATCCTCACCTCTTCTCCGCTAACTCAGATCTAGCTCAAGGTAACAGTTCTCCTTAAGCTTTTCAGTTTCATGTTCATATTTTAGTTACAAGCTTGGTATCTATTTCATGTTCAGAATTCCATTATAAACTTGGTATTAAATACCATTGCATACTCAGTCATGCATTCATGAATCAGTTACACATGAATCAGATATGTATGTTCAGTATGATATATGTAGTTTATCAGTCATCAAATCATATTTCAAGTTGTTCATGTTCAGTATGTGTTTCAGTTTATTGTTTCTCCCCTCTCAGTCAGTCTCATTCAAGGATGAATATTCCCAAGGGGGAGATATTGTAAGACCCTAAAAAATTCTAGTTAAATTAAGCTCCTTAAAGCTCATTATAAGGGCCAATACATAGAATATTTTAGCTAAGTGTTCAACACTTAGTCTCATTTTAAGCCTCTAGACTTTGGGGAATTATTTGACGACCTTCTCGACCTTTGTTTGTTAATTTTCAAGTTGCATCACGATGGGGTAAGTCAATAGTACATATTGGGTGAGTTTTAGAATTTTTAGATTCCCTTTAGGGCATGTTTGGATTTCAAAATAGTAGCACCACGCGATTAGCGCACGGCGCACACTCTAATCCACCCCTGGGGGTGCAGTAGAGCATGCGGTGCACGCTCCATCCCAGAGCACTAGAGCATGCAACGCACGCTCTATCGTATGCTACCGAATTTTTTAGCTTCCATCTCAGTGTATTTGAGGGTAAAATGGTTATTTTCCATTCAGCATTATTTGATCCAAAATATATTGGTTTCTCTCAAGAATAAGCTAGGGTTTTCAATTGAGGATTCAAAATCAAAAAACTCCACCATCAATCTTCATAGAATCATAAACTAAGGTATGCATAGTGTTTATTCATGGATTCCTTTCATCCATGAAGTTCAAGAATCAATTTTTAAATCATGTATTGTGAATATTTTGTTGTGGGTTGATAATGTTCATGAGATTATGATTATATGATTCCCAAGTTGGAAACTTTATGTGTTTTTACAAATCTAGGTTGGTATGTGAGTAGAAATCTATGAATTGAGTTAATTATAAATGTTGAATTTGATAATTATGCCTCTGCCCTAAGTTGTGCATGCAAGTTGTTTGATAAAATGCCTAAGAGGATAGAAATTATGCATTATAGCTCAATTATGATTCAAATGACAAATGCATGCTTTACCTTATGTTTAAATAATTCTCATGCTATTAATGTGTAATGTAGATATTTGTTGGAATGCTCATGATATTAGAGTATGAAATTATGACACTGATTATATGTATTCCTACCATGTACAAAATTATGATAACGATGTACTTCATGAAATCCCAAACTTATTGTAGTATGAATTGTTGATGTTGGTCATGTGTTCAAGAAGTGTCATGTCTTGTCAAGTTTCATGCTATCGAGTCCTGGGGGTACTTGTACCTGATAATTTAGTTGTGTGCCTGGAACCAGTGTTATGTTTTCAAGGTACTTTCAGTCAAGCCATGATCCATAGAACTCAGTCAATCATGTGACTTAGGAAAACTCAGTAATCCCGGTAATCTCAGAAAGCTCAGTAATTCAGTAATCTCAGTAGTATTCCGTCAGTCAACGAAACTCAATGAACTCAGTCCAGATCAGTTCAATTAATCATGTTTAGTGTCTATTCAAATGGGAGTAGGATTTAGCACTAAGTGAAGCCAAGGATGAGGACACACACTGACAGATAAGGGTGTGATCCTTAGAAGCAATCCTTGTATTCCAGAACTATCTAGCCAGCATAGGTTGAGACATCAACACTGACAGATGAGGGTTAATGAGGTATATAAACACTTTCAGATGAGGGTCCCATCGTTCTTTTTTGGGGACGCTGTCAGATGAGGGTCACCCACAGCTTGTCTTTATCAGTGGCGCATTATTTGCCCCTTTATCCATAATTTCTCTCCAAGCCTCCCTCAAGAACAAACCCTAATCCCCATTCAAGAAGTTTAAGACTTCATTACAATACCTTCAAAAAAAACCAAGAATTTGGATCCCTAATCCAAGAATCTCAAGAAAAGATTTCAAGATCATCTCTAAAGGTTTCAAAGTCAAGTTTTCTATATCAAGTCAAGCCTATTGAGGTATGTGGGAGTTCATCCATGGGTCCTCTTTTACCCATGGAGCCCAAAACCTAAATTTCAAGTTTAAAGTTATAATCTTTACATGTTTCCATGAATTTTGCGTATAAATTTTCATGAATCTCAAGCTTATATCATGTTTCCATGAAATTATTGGTGATGTTGAACCTTACATGTTTAAATGGTATTATTTTCTAAATTTAAACCCTAATTAATGATTTTAGAGGTGAAATCATGCTATTACTACTATTTTAACTATTCCCATGCTTAGCCCAAACCAAGAATTTCAAGTGTTTGATGAAATGCCTACAAGAATGAATTTGAGCAAAGGCTTACATATCATGTCCTTAGAGTTTTAGTTCAATTCCATGGTGGATCCTATATTCAAGATAATTAGAACTATTTCCATGTTTTAAAGTCATGCTTTTCACATGTTTGATCCTTACATGTTGTGATGAAATGCCCATATCCTATTTCAAGTGAATTTCATGTAATTTCCCCTATTTCACGATTTTTGTTGAGTAACCTTGCTATGCTTCCATGTTTAAGATATTTCCATATCCAATTATTAATATCCGCGTGGTTGATACAATTCCCATGTGAATTCAATAGGGTAATTCTGACACATTACCATGTGTTCTCATTTATGTACAAGTCCATAACCTCTAAGTGTTTGATAAAATGTCTTAGTGACTGAATTGTGAGTAATTGATGATTGTTATGCTATTATGATTATGCCATGCTTTACTTTAATGCTATCGAGTCCTGGGGTATATAATACCCGATAATTTAGTTATTTACCTAGAGCCAACATTAGTTACAGAATAGTATTAGTCACGTCATGATCAGTAATATTCAGGTCAGACCTTAGTAGTATTCAGTATTCAGTTCAGATCTCATTAGTATTCAGTATTCAGTTTGGACCTCATTAGTATTCAGTATTTAGTTCAGACCTCAGCAGTATTCAGTATTCAGTTCAGACCTCAGTAGTATTTAGTATTCAGTTCATACCTCAGTAGTATTCAGTATTCATTTTAGACCTTAATAGTATCCAGAATTCTGTTCAGACCTCAATAGTATTAAATGTTCAATTCAGACCTCTATAGTATTCAGTTATTTAACCAAATTCAATAGTATTTTTGTCAGTCAATGAAACTTAGTAAATTCAGTATTAGTCCAGTCAGTTAATAGAACTTAGTGAACTTAGTCTCTGTTTAGTATTCAATTCAGAACTTAGTGAACTCAGTCAATTAACAGAACTCAGTAGTATTCTGTTAGTCAATGAAACTCAGTTCAATTTAGTTATATAGTACAATCAGTAATAGTTCAGTTCAGCCTAGTACAGTCTAAAAATAAGGTCAGTTTCTATTCAGTTGGGAGTAGCATTTAGCACTGAGTGAACCCAGGGATGAGGACATTTATGCCAGTGTAGGGTTTGACCCTTAGTTGTAATCCCTATATTACAGAACAATGTAGCCAGCATAGGTTGAAATATCTTCCTACCAGACTAGGGTTTATATATCTTATATGAGTTTTCCTGGTAGTGAGGGTTGATAAAAGAGCTTCTTATCATAGAGGGTTAACTCACAATTATCTTTACCCGTGGTGTGGTACTGACACCCTTCCAATTGGGGTTATAGGTTGGACCCTAATTAGTTCAAAGAGGGGTATGTCAGTTAGATGATTACTTCTCACAGTTTTAGTTTCAGACTTAGTACAGAACTCAGTTCAATTCTACAAATTTAGAACTGTTAGATACAGTCACTCAACTTAGTATAGAGCTTAACATAGTTCAACAAAAATAGGACTATCAGATACAGTCTCTCATTTATCAGTAATACAGTATCAGTAAACTCAGATATTAGTTAAATAGTTATCAAAACTTAGTATACAGTCCTAGTTATAGTCTCAATTATAGTCTTAGTTACAGTCCTAGTCCCAGTCTAATAATTAGATTAGTAACTCAATTCATTTTCAGGTTTGCTTAACCATCGCGTATGGTTATCAGTTATTCAGTTATTAGTATTTCAATACCTTAGTTCACTGACTATTTCAGAATCATTTTATGCACTTGGTCTTGCATTCTCAGATAATACAGTCTTCATGAATTCATGCTCAGTTACCTCATGTTACTCAGTCAGTCCCTTTCTTATATGCATAATACTCTATAGTTTCAGTTTAGTTATTTAGACTTAGTACAATTTAATTTTACATGCCCTATATGCAGCTTCAGTTAACTTATATCATTAAAGTAAGTTTTACAGAAAATAAGTGTAGAGATTCACCATCTTATCAGAGAATGTTTGTCACTCATGCTTTAAGATATTTCAGTTTTCAGTTTATTCCAGCCTAATGGTGAGTCTACTTACACTTAGCATGCATGTTTTATGAATATGTGTGAAATCAATTTTACTTATTGCATTCATCCCTGCATACTCAGTACATTCTAAAAGTACTAATCCACATATATGTCTATGTGCTATATTGTCTTATAATATAGGTATCAGTTATAGCCTACGCATCATGATCTGATAATTGCATATTCTAGCCAGCAGGTGATGAGTTCTCCTACTTTGGGAACTCCAGATAGTTTTAGTTTATGTACAGTTTATTTATTTTCCATGTGTATTGATTAGTGGGAGTTTAAGGTATGTCTGAACTATCTATAGTCAGTATAGTAGAGGCTTCATAGATGTCAGTCAGAGTTAGTTATGTAAATTTCAATTTCATCCTTCAGATTTATCATATTTTAAAGCTTTATCAGTATTGTATCTATTTTAGATATTCAGTATGATTATGTTTCCGCACAGCAGAACAGTTATTTATTATATGATAATTTAGTTGCTTAACAGTATGCTAGTTCATTGGTTAGCTTGGGATCACTTGTGGTTCCAAGCACCGTATGACATCCAGATACAGATTTTTAGGGCGTTGCAAACTTGGTATCAGATCTAAGTTTTCAAATGTACTAGGGTGTCTATGAAGCCATGTCTAGAAAAGTGTCCATCTCTATTCTACTTCACCATTTTTTTGTTCAAATATGAGTTTTGGATTTTCATTTTTAGATACACTTTCATTTTTTCAACTCATTCAGTCTTTTTTTTTTTTTCATGTCAATTTCATCAGCTAGATTCGCTACACGTTCCTTGGTACCCTGTATTTCTTCTTTAATAAGGTCTGAGTTGATATATAGTCTTCAATACCTCCCCTTTCCCTCATAGATATTCTTCAAAGCATCTTCTGTTGTATAATCATCACCCCGAGCAACCCAGCCATATAAATTTGGACCAAGGCAATAACTATATTGATTTTCATTCTTGTTTTCAGTAGTTCGAGACTTTTGAGGCCTTTCAAAAGTCCATCAAACCCTTAAAAATAGTCCAATCACTACTGAATCTTTACACTACCACCAAAAACTTGATCCTTTCTCCATACTTGACACATAAACATTGGCAAAACCATCATTAAACCATAATAGGGTATCAACCCCACCTACTTAGTCCCTCAGCCTTATCAGTTTGAACCTATCAATCTTAACTGTAAAATGCAATATCTTATTTGAATGATTAATGCCTAATCGGTAAAAAACGACATTCACAAAATTAGTATAGTCTATGTGTATTTTCATGATAACATGATCAGTAACACATAACTCCCGCATAAGAAGAGGTTCCATCTACAAGAAGCTTATTTCTCCATACCCATAGTTACTCTAGCCTTTTTATGTTGATCAAACAAAAGTTGATCCACTTTTACTTTCTTTTCTTTTGAAAGACATCTTTTATCTACAAACAAAAGAAAAATAAAAAGAACATTACAATTGATGTCTGCATAATTTTATAAAGGTAACACAAAATTCAATATACATAACACATTACAATAAACATTCTAATAGATGACCGATCTATTGCAATAGATTCCCCATTTGTTTAATAGATAAGCCATCTGTTTCAATAAGTGATCCTCTATTAAAATAGGTGACTGACATGTTACAACAGATGGGTCATCTATTACAACAAATCAAACCAATCTTGCTACTGGTTTGATTTTTGACATGACCTGAACCAAGTCCTAGTCATGTCGGGCATCTCAAGTCCGACTCGAACCAGAGACTGCCCCCAGGACCTAACCATAACTACCCCACACCCTATGTCAGATGAATTATGAACATATAACAAGATATAATAAATCAATTAAAAGATATTTAAAGGAGTACATAACCATAACATACCAAATATCCAATCAAATATCCAACTGGTGTCATCTCTAATGCCCATACCAATACCAAGGCTGACACCAATACAAACACCGCCCATGCCCATAGTTGTCTGATAAAACCTCTATAAATAATTAATACCATTCGGTCGGGACATGCCCTTGACCATAGCCAAAACCAAACCAAAGAAATAACAAAAATAAAAGATGTCCATAACATGAAATGGAACCTTCCGAATATGGAAGCTCACCACTTCAGTCTGACTCAAAGATATCCCCGAATCTAAGTCACTGAGCAGGAGAAATGGTAGTATGGCTGATTCTTGCATCGCGTGGGGATACAGAGCTCGAAGATAGTCAGCGGAGTGAATGCTAGCATGTACATAGGGATAAGATAAAATAATGTCAATAATTCAAAACCAAAGTAAATAACCATATGCAATCACATAGATACATATACATATATATACATAAATATATATATATATATATACACATATATATGTGTATATATATGCATATATATACATATATATATCATGTCGGGAAAGGGAACCAGGTCTAGTATGCATTTAAAACCTTAACCTGGACTGAGTAGCTTGATCATCCTAAAACAACCCATAAGCTATAAGGGTTCAGCTCCCCCTGCTAAAAGATCCCTAGTGAGTGTTAGATGCACGACCAGAGAAAAAAAAACCTAAGATGACTAGAACATATCCTAAAATGTAAAGTTTGTCATCATGCACATGGTCACCAAGACCGCCTCACAGCGACAAATGAGAGTTTCCAGTATCGGCCCCCCAGGACCCGCACCTTCCATGGCTTTTCTACTTGTTCAACTTTAAGCCCATATTAAAAACATTTATACATTTCAATCATTTACCAAGGAGTCTTTTAATTAGGCATTAATCGTTAGTATCGTCATACCAAAATTAGATCTTGATAGTCTATCCTTTTATGCCATACCAAAACTGTTAACTAAGTGACCCCCAAGTTTCTAATTAAATCAAAATTATGGCTATCAAGGCCTTTACAATCTATTTAAAACCAACCAAACCAAGTTATGTTCCACTACCATATTATGCAATGCAAAGATTTCAAGAATAGTCAAACTATGTGATAAAATCATTCTCATTGTCATTTTAACAAACATGTTGAAGTCACACAATTTTCAAAACCAAGCATCAATTGACCATTCCCATGTAACCACATGTTCAAACCATAATTATAACATGAAAACCATAAGAAAAACATGGGAAAACATTATCTAACCATAAACAACCAAAACCCCCAACATTTATTTCAAAACCAAAACAATACCATAATAAGATCATAAAGAATACCAAAAGAAGGATCTTTAAATATTATCTCCAACGTATCGGTTTTCACCTTAATTCAATATTAGAGTGGAAAGTTATGCTCATATTATCTTAGCATGTCCATCTAACATTAAGGTGACGACTTGAGGTGATAAGCCATCAACTAAGTAACTACTTATCAGCCAAGTCATCAGCCTTAACCAGAATGTTATCAAGTTCAGATACAAAGTGACGGCTTGAGGTGATAAGTCATCAACTAAGTGACGACTTATGAACCAAGTCATCACCCATAAGCATCTCAGCTACAAACGTGATGACTTGAGTTGATAAGGTATCAACTAGTTGATAAGTTATCAACTCAAGTCATCAACTAAAAATTTCAGCAACTCTTATTTAGCTTTAGAGGGTTATTTTGGTCTTTTTCTCACCTCAAAACCTATCCCTCCCACAACTTATAACCCTCAAGGGGCATTATTTTTCTCCTATTTCATCAGTTAAACATATTAAAATTCTCTCATACACTCTCAACAAAAAGATTAGGGTTTTCTCTCAAGATCATCTCCCAAGAACAATTCAAGACCTTTTTCAAGAAAACCAAGGAAAAGTTAATTCTCTTTCAAGATTAAAGATTTAAGGTATGTTAGATGTTTATCCATGGGTCCCTTTCACCCATGGAGTCCAAGAACCCAATTTCAAGTATAAAAATTATTATCTTTACATGTTATTATGAATTTTATCCATGAACTCCCATAAATTTTAATTTTTATATCATGTTTACTTGAAATTGTTGTTGAGGTTAAATCCTACACATTTGAATGGTGTTTATTGGTTGGTTTCCCAAATTTGTGAGTTTAGTATTTCAATCATGATATTACTATATGTTTAAAACTATTCTCATGCTTAAACCATGAATTGCAAGTGTTTGATAAAATGCCTTAAAGAATGAGTTTTGAATAATAACTACTTGGCATGTCCTCATAGTTTTAGTATGATCTAGTTGTTATAGCTATCGAGTCCTGTGGGTTTGACTACTTGAAATTTAGTTGTTTTACATAGTTTTAGTATCTTTAGACTGGTTTCAGACATGCTATAAGCATTATCAGTTCAGTTTGTTATCATACTCAGTTAAACTTAGATTATTTCAGTATTTTGAGTCAGTTTAGTTAGGAGTAGGATTTAGCACTAAGAGAATCCAAGGATGATGTCTTCTACGTTAGTCAGGTAGAGTCATTAGTAGCAGTCCCTGTATTCTAGAACTATGTAGCTAGCATAGGATATGAGGAGTCACCTATCAGTTTAGGCTTGACTTTCTCTTAGGGGTCACCTATCAGTATAGGTTTGACACCCTGGTCCTTCGGGACATCAGTTTAGTGGATCCACACAACCATTGTTAGTACCCGTGGCATGATACTGACACTCTTCTAACTGGGATCACTGGTTGGACCCCAATTAGTTTATATTAGGGCATGTCGGTTAGATGATAGCTCCTACAGTCTCAAACCAGTATTCAGTATAGACTTTAGTTTCAGGTTAGCTTGATTATAGTATACAATTACCAGTTATCAGTATGTCAGTATTTCAATTTACATACTATTTTAGAATCATATTATATTCTTGGTCTTACATTCCCAGATTTCATAGTTTTCATGCATTTATATTCAATTACCTCATGCTATTCAGTCAGTCAGTTATTATTCATGCACATGAACCCCTACATTTTAGCCTAACCTCTTCTAGCATACCAGTACATTCAAAGTACTGATCGCATACTTGTTTTTTTCACTATGATGTTTAATATTATAGTTTCAGACACTCAAGTTCCCGACCGTACTTAAGTATTCTAGAACATCAGTAGAATTAATAGTGGTGGGAGTCCTCATCTATTGAGGACATGGTTGTTATGTAAGTTTATTTTAGTTAGACAGTTAGAGTTAGTTAGGGCCTATCCAATCAACTCTCTTTTAGACAGTTTTAGAGGTTTTCAGGTATTTTAGATAGTCAGTCAGTTGATGGCCTTTTCAGTTAGATTTTTAATAATTTTGCATATATTTCAGACTTTTGGGTTTTCAATTGTATTGCTATTAGATTTAAAACCTTAAGGCATAGTCAGTTATTCTGTACTTGTGTATTTTATTATTATTATTTAGTGCTCATAGTAGGTACCAGTGCATGGGTTAGTTTATGGTCTTTTACGATCGTAAGCATCGTGTGGCATTCAAGGTATATTTTTGGGGTGTTACAAACTTAGTATTAGAGTCTAAGGTTTTAAAGTGTCCTAGGAAGTTTGAAATCCACGTTGAGTAAAGTCTTGTGCATGGATGTGAAGCACACCACACTTATGGACAACATGCTAAAAGATATTTTAGGAAAAGTTTCCCTTATTTCATGTCTTAAATAATGCATTAGAAGTGTTCTCTAAGGAAATTATGCAGATTCTCATGTCACTCCATACGTGACAACATTGCCTTATTCTTGAGGCCACAGAAATAGCCAAGCTTAAATCCTTTTAGATAAAACTTTCTCAAGCATTCACCACAAATAATTAGGGATTTCATATGGGATTAAACAGGTCCCATCAGTGCCCTCACATTCTAAAGTTTGAAATATTTTATTCATGATCATGAAAAATTATGCTTTGAACCAAAGCCAGATGTGTTTCCAGATCCCTCCTCAGAATCCTATGATAGTGTATGACCTAGATTTAGAAGCATGAATTCAAAAGTTTAGCAATAATAAAGTGGAGATAGTGTTATCTGAATTTGGTAGACTATGTAGCTGTAGGGATAGTTGTATAAAAGGTGAATCAATAGTCTTGAAAATAGTGTATGCAAGAATCTAAGCTAAGTATAATGGTGTGGGTATGCTTATGTAGTACCCTTGAGTGCTAAGTCTAAATGGGGCTAGTAATGTAGTAATTGATATTCTTACCAGCTAATTTATGGTCTATAGCATATTGATGTCAGATGTCCAGGTGTAATAGTAATTCTCATGGTTTAGGGAGAGGAAAAAAAGGTATAGAGATCGATATTAGTAGGATAAAAAGGAAGTTAGTATGGTTCATTAAGAAGTTGAGAATATCCATGTTAAGTAATAGAATTTAAGCTTGAATCTCTAAAGATTGAGCTAATGGAAAGTAGAGTAGAAACACTAGATGGTGTGAACTTATGGTATGGTGATACTCTTGGAAATTCTAAGTTAGTCAGTGTTTTAGTTATTGTATGATAATTGTTGAAACTATAGAAAGCCCAGAATTATGTATCAGAAGAAAGTACTAGCAGTGGGCCTTACATTATTAGGTATAGTCTTTTTGGGTAAGTATAGTGTTTATGTGTATTATTCTTGCCTAGACTCTAGAGTAAGGTTGTGAAAGTACAGTTTAGAGTTTTGATTAAGTGGTTCACAAACTTAGAATGATGGCTTGAAGCTAAGGAAAAGATGATAGAATAAGTAACCAACCTAGACTCTCAAGTAAGGTGGTGACAGTACAGTATAGAGTTATTGATTAAGTGCTTCACAGACTTAAAATGATGGCTTGAAGCTAAGGGAGAGATGATAGAATAAGTAACCAAGTCAGGGTCTTAGATTCTAGTAGTGATGCCAGTATGTTATCGAATAGTAGTAAGGGAGGATGATGCCCAACTCATTCGTATCTCAATGAAAAGTTTTGTATTTCAGTTATCATGATATCTACTCATGCCTTACATGCCATCCCTATGATCATAGCTCATATTCATGCACTTTATAAAAAATCATGTATACTTCCAGTCCCTAGTATAAGGAGTTCTAATTCACCCATGAATTTATGAACTCCATACTCAGGTCATAAAGCTCATGACTTATATATTCATGTTTTATAGTATGCTCAGTTCCCATGACTCATGCTACACTCCTAATGATCATCAGAATTTAGACTTATGTTATGAATATCCGCAGTTTAGATCTCTTAATGAATTCATGACATTGATATTCTATTCATTAGGCCTCAGTTAAGTGTCAAGTTTTATATAGTGTTCATCCATGCTTTAAGTCCTCATGTTTTAACCTTTCAGTGACCTCTCCTTATGAAATTATGTAGAAATGAGCAAATGCTTAAATAGGAGAGAGTAAATGTTTGATATTAAAGAATGATTGTTGCATGCTTGTTTTACATGAGGTTATAGTTATGAAGATAGGCTTGAGTGTCATGTTGCTATGTAAGTGGATAAATACATTACGCATTAGTGAATGGCTAGTAAGAGGTGGTATTTAGTTGTTGAAGGGGTAATCAAAAATATTTAGGAGATGGAAAGTTATTAAAATATAGAGTGTATTGAATTCATTACTCGGGCTAGTATTATAGTGTTATGTGTTCATTTTGTGAATTTGTGTAAGCTTGAAGATAGTGGGAGAATTCAGTCCAGCTCAAACTTTAGTAGGTAGAGTTATCAGTGCCCATGTGAATATTTTCAGTAGCCTCACGTGAAGTGCGGTGTTGAAGTAGAAAGTATAGTTAAGGGAATATTGATAAGAGTGGTTAAGATTGAAAGTTAGTAGTTACAGTGCGTAAGGCTTAGTAACTTTATCCTAGATGATGCTGTGTAGGCCTGTGTTCCATATTACAGAATTTTAGCCATGTTCTGATTTCTTATTCAGATGTCTTATTCAAACCAAGCCCAAGATTCTTTTCTCCCTAAGTCATTAGAATTTCATAGAAATATTGTCGAAGAAATACTATAGTTAAGTATAATCTTTCAGTATGAGTTAGCTTGTATAGCCAGTAATTCAGCTTAGTAGTCAGACAGAAAAGTTCCTATGGTTTTCCATCTTTCCATCTAGTCATATTATCCAAAGTCTCATGAATATGGCTATTGCATGAGGAAAAATATTCTCATCCCTGCAAATTATGAATTTAGCTCAGTTTAGTTCATGCATCAGTTTTAGATTCCAGATGTTCAGTCATGATTTAGTTCATAAGTGTTCTGTACATCATCTTAGTCTTTTCTTAGTATTTCAGCCAAGTCAGTATCATTTGGGGAATAAACTATCCCAAGGGGGAGATGTTGAGATACCCCCTATAATACCCCAAGCTTTCTTAGCTTAAATTCACTCCTAGAATGTTAAGAGATATCTTCAAAAATGAATAATATTTATTCAATATGGAATTTTCCAGATTTAGACTTCCTAATGTGTGGAAAATTGAATAAGATTTCCATCGATATAAGATTCACCAAAATTCGACACTCGATGAAGGAGTTATGGCATTTTTAAGTTGACAGTGTGCCACCTGGGCACTTGGCGCGTCGCGGGGAAGGCAAAATTCATAATCGTCAAATTTAAGTGGTCCTCCATAATAGCACCACATAGAGGGCCAATTTCTAATTTTTCAAAATCCATTAGCCCAACGCGATACTGGCACATCGCGCTAGTGGCCAAAATGAAAGAACTATAGGGCACCGCGATGATGGTGCATCGCGTTACATGCCCAGTTCCTATTTATCAATTTCCAGTGAGCCACCGCAATAGTGGTGCATCGCGGTGGCCACTAGTTCAGAAAAATGTTATTTTTTAGTTTTGTTTAATTATTAAAAAGGGCACTTTGGTCAATTCTCAAGGCCCCAATATGTCTTAAACAAAGAATTAAGCATATTCTAAGCACTTTAGGCTCATTATTCATCAATTTTCTCTCAAAATAAAAGTCTAGATCATCAAAGCTTACTCCCAAAGAAATCCAAATTCCTCCATTAATTCTCCAAGAAAATTCAAGATTAAGAATTCCCAACTCAAGAACTCTAAGAATTCAACTTTAAAAGACACAATAGGAATCCAAGATTCAAGCTTTTCATCTAAGATCCTCAATTAAGTTATGTGGGGTTATGAACAAGGACAATCCTTTTGTCCTTGTGCCCAAACTTATTTTAATTTACAAATTTACTAAATTTTATGTGATTTTCCATGAAATTGAAGTTAGGGTTTATACCCATTATTGTTATTTATAAGATTATGAGATTTCCAGTGATTTAGAAGTTGAATTGCATGTTTATGTTCATATTTTCATGTATATTATAGAAATTTCTAGATTTTGAGTTGATTTATAAATGTTTACATTATCAAGCATGAACATTTTGATGTTTTAACATGAGTTTGATGCATGGGTCACTAAGCCTTAATTATAGATTGCTATTTCAAGATTGTTTGTGCTATGAGCACCCTGTGATAAGATCACTCTCAGATTTTTTATAAACATTTGACCTTTTGGTCCTAAGCTAAGATAAAGAATCCACATTGTTCATATGACTTGAGATTTAAAGAAAGAAAAGCATAATTAGTTTTCTCGTAAACCCTTGTGCTATTTTTGAAGTGGATTTCCTAAGATCCTGAGCATAAGAATGGGAGTAGTATTTAGCACAGAGATGCATATGTTACCAAGGCTTCATGCCCTAGAACTAAGTTCCCCAGTAAGATTAAGATTATTCCCACTTCTACATGGATGACTAATAATGTGATCACTTAGGATAAGAAGTTCTATTCTGATGGCAAGGGTAGAACAGCTCTCCCCGACGTGGGTAAAACGTTGGACTCCATGAATGCTCACATGGTTTATGTCAGTTAGAAGAAGCTCCCAAAAGAATTCCCCTCCTCTTAAAACAGTCTATTCGCTTAAAGCCTTAAGATAAAAGCATATGTTTTGGAAGTTATGGTTTTTAAGATTCTTAAAGTCTTGAGATGAAGTATTTCCCTTACAGTTGACAAGATAATATAGTAGTTTTCAGAAAGAACAGATTTTAGAACTGAATGTAATGGCTCACAAAATTTATATTATACGCTTTATTGTTCATGATTATGATCTTCAGTTTTCAGATTTCTCAAGCCTATGTGAGTCATTTACATTTAGCATGCATGATTTTATGAATTATAATGATATTTTTTACTTATTGCATTCACCCTCATATGCTCAGTACATTCCCAAAGTAATGATCCATATATATATGTTTATGTGTTACATTGTCTCATAATGTAGGTTCAGGTGCTCAGTCTCTGTAGTGTGAGTGATTTTTGAGCATCTCAACTACATCTCTGTTGTTGGTAAGTCCTAATAGTTCGAGGACTTAGCTATTCAGATTTCCAGTTTATTAGTAGATGATTCAGTATTCATTTCAGATAGTTTGAGTCAGCTGGACCAATCCCAGTGACTCTCTAGATTCAGTCAGTAGAGGCTTGTCGGACTGCTAGTTCAGTTTTAGATTTTAGTTGAGCATTCAAATTTTCAGCATTTGTCGTTATCAGACTAAAGATATTACTATCTTCAGATTTACTCAGATAATTCAGATAGTTTTCCACATCTATTTTGATCTTACATTCATATTCTCCTATTTTGAGATTCAGATTTAGTATAAGGCAACCAAGGTTAGCTTATGACTACTTGTAGTTCGTAGTATTTTGTGGCATCCCGGGAATTAGATTTTGAGGCATTATAAACTTTTTTTCAGAGCCTAAGGTTTAGAGAGTCCTAGGGAGTCAGACAAGCCGCATTATATAGAGTCTTAATCATCGATATGAAGCGTGCCATATCTATGAGCAAGAGGCTATGGAGTATTTTAGAAAATTATCTCTTCTTTCATGGTCTATCATGCATTCATAGTCTCTATCTACTTCTAACTCGTGCTTTCACATGACAGAAAATTCCTAGAGCGAACGCACGCAGAAATGATAACCAGCCACCTTAGCCCGCAGATCCTTTGAATGAAAATGTGTCACATACAGAGTTTTGAGTTTCCTTTCAGGTGCTAGCCCAAACTGTGACAGCTAATGTTCAGGGCAACCGTCAGACTGTAGTCCCACTTTAGCAAGACATGGATTTAGCCACAGCTAAAATTTGAGATTTTATGAGAATGAACGCACCAAAATTCTTTGGCTCGAAAGAAGGTGAGGACACACAGTTTTTTCTAGATGAGGTAAAGAAGATCACCCAAATTAAGCATAATTTTTAAAAGGAGAGTGTAGAATTGGCATCCTATAGGCTGAAGGATGTTGCATATGATTGGGTAGTAATGTGTAAGAAAAGTAGAGGGGAGAATGCAACTCCTATGACTTAGCAGATATTTTAGGATATTTTCTTAGACAAATTCTTCCTACGTGAGATAAGGGAAACTAAGATATAAGAGTTAATAAACCTGAGGCAGGGCTCAATGATAGTGAAGGAGTATTTCCTCAAGTTCAACAGTTGTCTAAGTATGCCCCTGATCAGATGGCTGACCCTAGGTCAAGCATGAGTAAGTTTGTGACTGGTGTGTCTAGGTTAGTAGTTAAGGAGTGTAGAACTGCTATGCTTATTGGGGAAATGGATCTTGCTAGTTTGATAATTCATCCCCAATAGATAAAGGCAGAGAAGTTGAAGGGTAGAGAGGGGGGAAATAAGAAAGCTAGGACACAGTAGTTTGAGTATGGCCAGGTGAGATCTCAAGGAGAAAATCATCCGCAGTTTCAGAATCGTTCATCTATTCCAGCACCATCTTCATCTAGTGCTCCTATTCCTAGAGGTAGGCAGGAGCAGTGGGGTAAGTCTTCTATGTCCAAATCTCAGAATAGTGTGAGTAGGAAGCCCAATTATTCACCATGTGCTAAGTGTGGTAAGATCCATCCAGATGAGTATTTGTGGGGTCAAAAAGGTTGTTATGGTTGTGGCCAGTCAGTTCACGGAATCAAAGAGTGCTTGCATACTAGACAATGAAATAGGGATATCCGTCCCCAGACTCAGGCTACTGGTGCACCAGCTCCTCTAGGTCGCCCAGCCCCTCCTCAGGGTGCTTTATCTAGTACCGATGGCAGTCAACGCCAGAATCTATTCTATGCTTTACTAGCCCATCAAGAGCATGAGTGTTCCCCAGATGTTATTACTGGTATGCTTTGTGTCCTTCATCTTAATGTTTATATGTTGTTAGACCCTGGGTTAAGTTTCTCTTATGTGACCCCATTAGTTGCAGTAAATTTTAAGATAAGTTCTGAAAAGATCCCTAGGCCCTTCTTGGTTTCTACTCTAGTAGGTGATTCAGATATTGCTAAGCAGATCTATCGAAAGTGTCCTATCACTGTCCTCCATAAAATCATGTTAGTAGACTTACTAGAGTTAGATACGGTTGACTTTGATCTTATTCTTGGTATGGATTAGCTCCAATCTTGTTATGTTTCTATAGATTATCGCACCGAGTGGTGGTTTCAGTTTCCAAATGAACCAGTCTTTGAGTGGAAAGATAATTTAGTGTCTCCCAAGAGTCATTTCATATCTTATATTAAGGCCAAAAAGTTGATATCCAAAGGTTGCATTTGCCATCTAGTTCGAGTCAAAGACACAAAGTCTGAGACTCCAATAATTTAGTCTATCTGAGTGGTCAATGAGTTTCCTAAAGTTTTTTTGAAATATCTCCCAGGGAAACCTCTCGATAGAAAGATAGAATTTGGTATTGACCTTCTTCCAGATACTCAGCCCATATATGTTCCTCCTTATCGTATGGCTCCAACCGGACTTAAAGAGTTAAAGGATAAGCTTAAAGATCTTTTAGATAAAGGTTTCATAAGGCCTAGTGTTTCTTCATGGGGCACTCCCATCTTATTCGTATGAAAGAAAGATAGTTTTTTATGATTGTGCATTGACTATCGTTAGCTAAATAATATTACAGTCACGAATAAATACCCTCTTCCTAGAATTGATGACTTATTTAATCAACCCCAAGGTACAAGTTATTTCTCAAAGATAGACCTTAGATCCAGCTATCATCAACTTAAAGTAAGGGAATGTGACATTCCAAAGACAGCTTTCAGAACCCGTTATAGTCATTTTGAGTTTCCAATTATGTCTTTTGGGCTAACCAATGCCCCAGCCGCCTTCATGAACTTGATGAATAGAGTGTTCAAATAGTATTTACACATATTTGTTATAATCTTTATCGGTGATATTCTAGTCTATTCTTGTAGTGAGGATGATCATGCAGACCATCTTAGAATTATCTTGTAAACTCTTAAAGATCATCAATTGTTCGCCAAATTCAGCAAGTATGAATTTTGGCTAAGATCAGTATACTTTCTCGGCTATATTGTTTCCAGTGAGGGTATTAGAGTAGATCCCCAAAAGATAAAAGATTTAAGAAATTATCCTAGACCTATCTCTCCGTCAGACATTATGAGTTTCTTAGGTTTAGCTGGTTATTACCGATATTTTGTAGGGGGATTCTCATCTATTGCATCTCCCATGTCAAGATTGACCTAAAAGAAAGTTAAGTTCCAGTGGTCATATTCCTGCGAGAGGAGTTTTTAGTAATTGAAGACTTGACTCACTTCAGCCCTAGTCTTAGCGTTACCCAGTGGTATAGATAGATTTATTGTTTATTGTGATGCCTTTAGAGTTGGTTTTGGTTGTGTGTTGATGCAGACAGTTAAGATCATAGCCTATGCCTCTAGACAGCTTAAGCCTCATGAAAAGAATTACCCAACCCATGATCTTGAGTTAGCTGTTGTAGTATTTGCTTTGAAAATCTAGAGACATTCTTTGTATGAGGTGTATGTTGATGCGTTCACGGACCATAAAAGCTTACATTATGTTTTTATTCAGAGAGATTTAAATCTCCAGTAGATAAGGTGGTTAGAACTGCTGAAGAATTATGACATAAGTGTGTTGTACCATCCGAGTAAGGCCAATGTAGTGGTAGACGCCCTTAGTAGATTGTCTATGGGCAGTGCTGCCCATATGGAGAATTATAAGAAAGACTTAGATTAAGAAGTTCATCATTTAGATATATTGGGTGTTAGTATGGTTGATTCAGCTTAAGGGAATGTTTAGGTTCAGAGTAGTTCCGAATCTTCCCTAGTTTTAGAAGTAAAGGAGAAGAAAGACATGGATTCTAGTTTGGTCAAACTGAAGGAGTCAGTTAAAGACAAAAAGGTAGATATTTTCTCCCAAGGGGGAGATGGCACATTGAAATACTAGAGTAGATTGTGTGTGCCATGTGTGGATGATTTGAGACAGCAGATTATGGCAGAAGTGCATGGTGCATGTTATTTCATTCATCCAGGTGCTACCAAGATGTATCGCGACTTGCGAGAAATCTATTGGTGGAGTGGTATGAAGAGAGATATAGCGGAGTTCGTAGCTAAGTGTGAAACCTATCAATAGGTTAAGGTAGAGCACCAAAGACCTGGTGGTTCATTGCAAGAGTTTGGTATCCCCACTTGGAAGTGGGAAGAGGTGAATATGGATTTTATGATTGGTTCACCCCATTCACGTCGTCAGCATGATTCGATTTGGGTTATTGTAGACAGACTAACTAAGTCAGCACATTTCTTGCCAGTTCATATGTATTACACAGATGAAGATTATTCTAAGCTTTACATCAGAGAGTTAGTTAGATTGCATGGAGTTCCCTTATCTATCATTTTATATAGGGGTATTCTATTTACTTCCTAGTTTTAGAGAGCCTTTTAGAAGGATCTTGGTACCCAAGTCCATCTTAGTTCATCTTTTCACCCTCAAATGGATGTTCAAGTAGAAAGGACCATCCAAACTCTAGAAGATATGTTGAGAGCATGTACCCTTGATTTCAAAGGTAGTTGGGATGAGCATTTGTCGCTGATTGAGTTCACTTATAATACAGTTACCATTCTGGCATTCAGATGGCCTCGTTTGAGGTTCTTTATGGGAGGAGATATAGATTGCCCATAGGTTTATTTAAAGTGGGTGAGGCCACTTTTCTTGGGGCCGATGCAGTGTTTAAAGCTATGGAGAAGGTTAAGTTGATTAGAGAAGGATTGAAAACAGCCCAGAGTGACCTCGAGTTTGAGGTTGGTGATTTAGTATATTTGAAGATTTCACCCATGAAAGGGGTGAAGAGATTTGGCAAAAAAGGGAATCTTGGTCCCCGGTATGTTGGCCCTTATAGAATTCTGAGTTGTGTTGGGAAAGTGACTTATGAGCTTGAGTTGCCTGTAACTTGTCAGCCGTTATCCTGTATTCCACGTCTCTATACTTAAGAAGTGCATTGGTGACTCCACTATTGTAATTCCTTTAGAAAACTCAGATATTCAGAACATACTTTCATACGAAGATATTCCAATTGAGATTTTAGATCATCAGATCTATAGACTAAGGAACAAAGAAGCTCCCTTGGTCTAAGTTCTTTGGTGGAATCAGTCTGTTTAGCATGCCACTTGGGAAGCAGAAGCAGATATGCAACCCACGTACCCTCACCTTTTCTCCATAAAATTAGATTTAGTCAAAGGTAATAATCTTCCATAATTAAGTATGTTTCTAGTTTTAGATTCAACTATATAGTCATCCTTATTTAAAATTTATGCCCTCACAGATTATCTCAGAAGCTTAGTATAATTTAGATTCAGTGGTACAATTTATTTCAGTTGTGCATGCTATTATATAGCCTTAGATTCCTTAGTGTCCTTAGTCGAACTAGCCACATTCGAGGATGAATGTTCCCAAGGGGGAGATATTGTAATATCCCAAACTTTCTTAGCTTAAATTCGTTCCAAGAATGTTAAGAGATAGCTTCAAAAATGAATAATATTTATTCTATGTGGAATTTTCTAGATTTATACTACCGATTGTGTGGGAAATTGAATAAGCTTTCCATCGATATAAGATTCGCCCAAATCCAACACTCGGTGAAGGAATTATGGAATTTTTAAATTGACAGTATTCCACCTAGGCACTTGGCGCATCGCGGGTAAGGCAAAATTCGTAATCATCAAATTCTGGTGGCCCTCTGTGATAGCACCATATCGTAAAGAGGGCCAATTTCTAATTTTTCAAAAACCAGTAGCCCAACGCGATACTGGTACGTCGTGCCAATAGCCAAAATGGCAAAAATATAGGGCATCGCGATGGTGGCGCATCGCGTTGCATACCCAGTTCCCATTTGTCAATTTCTAGTGAGCCACCGAGATAGTGGCGTGTCGCAGTGGCCACCCAGTTTGCAAAAAATATTGTTTTTCAGTTTCGTTTAATTATTAAAAAGGGGAGTTTGGTCAATTCCCAAGGCCCCAATCCGTATTAAACAAAGAATTAAGCATATTCTAAGAACTTTAGGCTCATTATTCATCAATTTTCTCTCAAAAAAAACCCTAGATCATCAAATCTTACTCCCAAAGAAATTTAATTTCTCCATTAATTCTCCAAGAAAATTCAAGTTTAAGGATTCCCAACTCAAGAACTCTAAGAATTCAACTTTAAAAGACACAATAGGAATCCAAGATTCAAGCTTTTCATCTAATATCCTCAATTAAAGTATGTGGGGTTATAAACAAGGACAATCCTTTCGTCCTTGTGCCCAAAACTTATTTTAATTTACAAATTTACTAAATTTTATGTGATTTTCCA
>NC_061111.1:145418876-145457730 GCF_002878395.1 Capsicum annuum
ATATGTTTTGGAAGTTATGGTTTTTAAGATTCTTAAAGTCTTGAGATAAAGTATTTCCCTTACAGTTGACAAGATAATGTAGTAGTTTTTAGAAAGAATAGATTTTAGAACTGAATGTAATAGCTCACAAGATTTATATTATATGCTTTATTGTTCATGATTTATGATATACAGTTTTCAGATTTCTCAAGCCTATGTGAGTCATTTACATTTAGCATCATGACTTTATAAATAGTGATGATGTTGTTTACTTATTGCATTCACCCTCATATGCTCAGTACATTCCTAAAGTACTGATCCACATATATGTTTATGTGTTACATTGTCTCGTAATGTTGGTTCAGGTGCTCAGTCTCAGCAGCGTGAGTGATTTTTGAGCATCTCATCTACATCTCTACAGTTGGTGAGTCCTTATAGTTTGGGGACTTAGCTATGCAGATTTCTAGTCTGTTAGTCGATGATTCAGTATTCATTTTAGACAGTTTAAGTCAGCTGGAGCCTGTACCAGTGACTCTCTAGATTCAGTCAGTAGAGGCTTGTCGGACTACTTGATGCAGTTTTAGATTTTAGTTACAGTATTTAGATTTTCAGCATTTGCTTTTATCAGACTGATGAAATTAGTATCTTCAGATTTACTCAGATAATTCAGATAGTTTTCTGCATTTATTTTGATCTTACATTTATATTCCCCTATTTATATATTTAGATTTAGTTGAAGGCAGTCAGGGTTAACTCAGGACTACTTGTAGTTCGGAGCACTATGTGGCTTCCCAGGAATCAGATTTTGGGGTGTTACATCCCCAAGTTTTCATGTCCTGAACCTCTCAACTTTCTTCACTAAACAAGATACAGCTTAAAGTAATGGGTACTCATATGTTGACTCTCTCATTTCTTTCCCGCCTAGATTATTGCTGCTTACTCTAAAAGAGGTGTAGTGACTAGGAAAATATAATGACAATAGTAATTTGGAGTTTAACTATCGATCCACACTACTAGGTTTTATCTAAGTAATATAGTTAGGTTTCATCGTATAACTACAAACTCAAAAGGTAATAGTTAACTGGGATCAAGATAAGGGTTAGTAAGGCGACATCCTAAGACTCAATAGGTAAAGGGTAAAATCCTTCTGCTCGTCCAAAAGACTGTAGAAGGTACATAACTTATCAATTCTACATCCAAGGCATCGGGTTGGTTCAACAAAGAACAATAAGCCTACATAGTTTAGAAGTTAGGGGGAACCAATCCTAGTATTCATCTACGACTAATTATAACCAAAGTTGATACTCACCACTTGTTTGATATTGCTATTCAATACCCCCTATTTGCTTTTCCAATTTTGCATGTTGATAACAATAGCTAAGAGCCACGATTCATTATATTTCCTTGGGATTCTACCTGAACCTTTGTTGGGTTAATATATTTGGTAGTGACCATATCATTTTCTGAGAGGAGGTATAGCTTGGACGTCACCAAATTTTAGCGCCGTTGTTAGGGAATATGGTGTTGATTGAATTGAAGTTGTTGCAGTTTTGGGTTTTCTTTTTCTTTTTGTTATCAATTGGGAACACATCAGTGTATGCCTAGCACACGGAGTAGAGGCAATCTCTTAATTCCACTAAATTCAAATCTAGAGAGGATCCTACAAATACCTATGTAAGACCCCATAAAATTTCTAGCTTAATTCAGTCCTTCAAGCTTTCCAAGGGATCCCAGACTTAGAATATTTAACTAAGTATACAAACTTAGTGCCATTTTAGACTATGAAAGTGGCAATCTTATTTTGCGACCTATACGTCCATTAAATGTTGATGTTTAGGTTGATTCATGATTGGAGAGGTCCATAGGTATTTTTGGACAAGTTTTAGATTTTTCGGACCTCGTTTGAACCATGATTGAGTGCCAAAATAGTGGGTCAACATGATCTCGACGCGTCACATCAACCATCGCGTCGATGGATGATTTTTCCCCAGCTTCAGTGTAAATTCTAGTGAATCAATGCAAACTTAGTGCGACGCTTTGGCTATCACATCGATGCCATCAACACGATGCGTCGACCTGCGCATTGGTAACTCGGTTTTCAGTCATTAAAAGATCACGTTTGTGGGCATATTTGGGTCTCTTTCCCTCAACCCTCAGCCCCTAAAACACAAAATTTATCACCTTAAAGGTCAAATAGACTCATTCTTTCTCAAATTTACTCAAGAACAAAACCCTAGAAGCTTCAATTTCAAATCAAGAACTCAACAGAAATTCTTCAACAAAGGTATGTTCAGTGTTCATCCAAGGATCCCATCTTGTAAGACCCCATAAAATTCTAAGTTAAATTAAGCTCCTTAAAGCTCTTCAAAATCTCCAACACTTAGAATATTTTAGCTAAGTGTTCAACACTTAGTCTCATTTTAAGCCTCCAAACTTTAGGGATTTCTTTGACGACCTTTCCGACCACCGTTTTTTGATTTTCAAGTTACGTCGTTATGGGGCAAGTCAATAGTACATCTCGGGTGAGTTTCAAAATTTTTGAAACTTATTTAGGGCATGTTTGGATTTCAAAACAGTAGCATCGTGTGATTAGCGTGCGGCGCACGCTCCAGTCCACCCCTGGGGGGTGCAGTAGAGCATGCGGTGCATGCTCCATCCCAGTGCATTGGAGCATACGACGCACGCTCCATAGCATGCTCCCAAAAATTTCAGCTTCTATCTCAGCATATTTGAGGGCTAAATGGTCATTTTCCCACTCCTATATAAGCCCATAAACACGGGATTTAACTATTTTAAAGCCAAAATATTGTTGTTTCTCTCAAAATTCATCAAGAACAAGCTAGGGTTTTCAATTGAGGATTCAAAATCAAGAAATTCCACCATCAAAATTCATTAAGAACAAGCTAGGGTTTTCATGATCAGTCTCTACCCCTGTGGGTAAAACCATCATAGCTCGGTGGGTATACAGGAACTATCTAGTTTTGATATTTTAGAAAGTCACCTCAGCAGATTCAGTCGAATTAGAGATGATTGATTTTGATGTCATTCTCGACATGGATTGGCTTCATTCCTGCTATGCCACAGTCAACTAGAGAAATAGAGTTGTCCAGTTTTAGTTTTCGAATGAACTTGTCCTAGAATGAAGAGGTAGTACTTCAGCTTTCAGAGGTCAGCTTATTTTCTACCTTCGGGCATAGAAAATAATAACTAAGAGATGTGTCTATCATCTTGTTCGAGTTAAGGACACTATTTCCAAAACACTCATTCTTGAATCAGTCCCAGTCGTGAATAAATATTCAAATATATTTCCAAAAGATCTTCCAGGAATTTCTCCTAAAAGGGAAATAGTCTTTGGCATCGATCTTATTCCACACACTCAACCTATATCTATTTCGCCATACAAAATGGCACTAGCATAACTTCGAGAACTGAAAGAGCAGTTGAAAGACCTCTTAGATAAGGGATTCATCAGACCCAGTGTGTCCCCGT
This sequence comes from Capsicum annuum, assembly GCF_002878395.1. Taxonomy (NCBI): domain Eukaryota; kingdom Viridiplantae; phylum Streptophyta; class Magnoliopsida; order Solanales; family Solanaceae; genus Capsicum; species Capsicum annuum. The sequence continues at coordinate 145,422,345 of NC_061111.1, forward strand.
GGGGCGCACCAGTCTTATTCGTACATAAGAAAAATAGTTCTCTCAGAATGTACATTGATTACCATCAGCTCAATAAAGTCACGGTCAAGAACAAGTATCCACTTCCCAGAATCGATGACTTATTTGACCAACTTCAGGGTGCCAGTTATTTCTCAAAAATAGACCTCAGATCAGGCTACAATTAACTCAAAGTCGGAGAATGTAACATTCTAAAAATAGTCTTCCGTACTCGGTATGGTCGCTTCAAATTCTTGGTCATGTCCTTTGGTCTTACCAATGCCCCAGCAGCTTTCATGGTCTTGATGAACTATGTGTTCAAGCATTACTTGGACATGTTCATCATAGTTTTTATAGATGATATTCTTGTCTATTCTCGCAGTGAACTAGATCATACAGACCATCTCAGGATCGTACTTCAGACCCTCAAAAATCATCAGTTGTTCGCCAAATTTAATAAGTGCAAGTTTTGGCTAAGGTCAGCAGCATTCCTTGGTCATATCATTTTCGGTGATGGAATTAGAGTAGATCCTCAAAAGATCAAAGCGGTATAAAACTATCCCAGACCTGTCTCCCCATCAGATATCAGAAGTTTCTTGGGTTTGGCTGGCTATTACAGACAGTTCGTTAAGGGATTTTCCTCAATTGCATCCCCTATGTCCAGATTGACTCAGAGGAAAGTCAATTTTTAGTGGTCAGATCCTTGCTAAAAGAGTTTTTAGGAGTTGAAGACTCAACTTACCTCAGCTCCAGTTTTGGCTCTTCCAGATGGTTCAGATGGGCTCATAGTGTATTGTGATGCATCTAGAGTAGGTTTAGTTTGTGTTCTCAAACAGCATAGTAAGTTCATAGCCTACGCCTCCAGATAGCTTAAACCCATGAGATGAATTATCCTACTCATGATCTCGAGTTAGCAGACGTAGTTTTTTCTTTAATGATCTGGAGGCATTATCTATACAGAGTTTATGTAGATGTGTTCACCGATCATAAGAGCCTTCAGTATATCTTTTCTTAGAAAGATCTTAATCTTTATCAGAGGAGGTAGTTAAAGGTCTTGAAATATTATGACATGAGTGTCCTTTATCATCTAGGCAAGGGCAATGTAGTGGCCAATGCTTTTAGTAGACTGTCTATGGGTAGTGTTTCTCATGTCGAGGATAACAAGAGGAAGTTAGCTCAGGAAGTCCATCAGTTTTCCAGACTAGGTGTTTGCTTAGTCGATACAGAAGAGGGGGATATATGGGTTCAAAATAGTTCAGAATCATCTCTAGTTTTTGAGGTGAAAGAAAACCAAGATAGAGATCCCAGTCTAGTCAAATTAAAAGTGTCTGTCAAGGATCAGACCGTAGAGGTTTTCTCCCAGGGGGAAGATGGTGTTTTGTGTTGTTAAGGTCGTTTGTGTGTTCTAGGTGTAGATGACTTGAGGCAACAAATTCTTACAGAAGTGCATGGTGCGCACTACTCAATTTATCCAGGGCCACAAAGATGTACCGAGACTTGCAGGAGATCCATTAGTGGAGTAGGATAAAGAAATATATTGTAGAGTTTGTGGCTAAGTGCTCTATATATCATCAGGTTAAGATAGAGCATCAAAAGCCTAGTGGGTCCATGCAAGAGTACAATATTACTACTTAGAAATAGGAAAAAGTAAACATGGACTTTGTGATGGGTTTTCCTTATAGTCATCATCAGCATGATTTAGTTTGGGTCATTATAGATAGGGTGACAAAATTAGCTCATTTCCTTCCAGTCCATACCTCTTATTCAGCATAGGATTATGCCAAACTCTATATTAGAGAGTTCCAGATTGCATGGTGTTCCGTTATCTATTATCTCAGACAAAGGTACCCAGTTCATCTTTTATTTTTGAAAAGCGTTCCAAATTGGTCTTGGTACCCAATTTTATCTCAGTACAGCCTTTTATCCTCGGATAGATGGTCAAGCAGAAAGGACCATTCAGACTTTAGAAGATATGTTGCAAGCGTGTGTAATAGATTTCAAGGGAAGTTGGGATGACCACTTACCTTTGATTGAGTTTGCATACAACAATAACTATCATTCCAGTATTCAGATGGTTCCATTTGAAACTCTCTATGGTAGGAAATGCAGATCTCTAGTTGGTTGGTCCAAAGTTAGTGAGGCTTCAGTTATAGGGCCTGACTTGGTATTCGACGCTTTATAAAAAGTCTAGTTGATCAGAGAAAGACGTTGGTCTACTCAGATCCGACAAAAGTCTTATGCAGATGTGTGCAAAAAGGATCTCGAGTTCGATATTGGTGATTATGTTTATCTAAAGATCTTTCCAATGAAGGGAGTGAAGAGATTCAGCAAAAAGGGAAAGCTCAGTCCCCTATATATCGGTCCCTTCAAAATTCTCAGTCATTTCGGCAAGGTAGCTTATGAGCTTGAGTTTTCTTCAAATCTACCCTCAGTTCATCCAGTATTCCATGTCTCTCTACTCAAGAAGTGGATAGGTTACCCGGCAGTTGAAGTCCCTATTTAGAGCATAGATGTTCAGAATAGCCTCTCTTATGAAGAGATTCCAATCGAAATCCTAGACTATCAAGTTCACAGACTGAGGAACAAAGAAGTCCCTCTAGTCAAAGTTTTGTGGTAGAATCATTCCATTGAGGGAGCTACTTGGGAAGCAGAAGCAGACATGTGTACCAAGTATCCTCACTTCTTCTCCGCTAACTCAGATCTAGCTCAAGGTAACAGTTCTCCTTAAGTTTTTTAGTTTTATGTTTAGATTTCAGTTACAAGCTTGGTATCTATTTAATGTTCAGAATTCCATTATAAACTCGGTATCAATTATCATTGAATATTCAGTCATGCATTTATATATCAGCTCAGTCAAGTAATCATGCATCATATATGCATTCTCATTATGAGAAACTTAGCTCCTCAGAACTCTCAGTCATACATTCACAAATCAGTTACTCATACATCAGATATGCATGTTAGGTATGATATATGTTAACCTTATCAGTCATTTAGTCATGGAGTCATGTTTCAGTCGTTCATGTTCAGTATGTGTACATCAGTTATCGTTTCTCTCCTCTCAGTCAGTCTCATTCGAGGATGAATGTTCCCAAGGGGGAGATATTGTAAGACCCCATAAAATTCTAAGTCAAATTAAGCTCATTAAAGCTCTTCAAAAGCTCCAACACTTAGAATATTTTAGCTAAGTGTTCAACACTTGGTCTCATTTTAAGCCTCCGAACTTCGGAGATTTATTTGATTCGTTTTTCAATTTTCAAGTTGCATCGTGATGGGGAAAGTCAATAGTACATCTCAGGTGAGTTTTAGAATTTTTGGAACCCATTTAGGGAATGTTTGGATTTCAAAATAGTAGCATCGTGTGATTAGCGTGTGGCGCGCGCTCCAGTCCACCCCTGGGGGTGCAGTAGAGTATGTGGGGCACGCTCCATCCTAGTACACTGGAGCATGCGATAGCATGCTCCCAAAAATTTTAGCTTCCAGCTCAGCGTATTTGAGGGCTAAATGGTCATTTTCCCACTCCTATATAAGCCCATAAACATGGGATTTAACCATTTTGAAGCCAAAATATTGTTGTTTCTCTTAAAATTCATCAAGAACAAGCTAGGGTTTTCAATTAGGGATTCAAAATCAAGCAATTCCACCGTCAATCTTCATAAAATCAAGAACTAAGGTATGCATAGTGTTCATTCATGGATTTCTTTCTTCCATGAAGTTCAAGAATCAAGTTTTAAACTATGAATTTTGATATTCATGCTATGGGTTGATTATGTTCATGTGGTTGTTGTTGTATGATTCCCAAGTTGGAATCTTTATGTGTTTTTATGAAAATATGTTAGCATGCGAATTGAAAACCATAAATTTTAGTTGGTTATGATATGTTAATTGATCACTATGCCATGCCCTAAGTCATGTAACCTAAGTGTTTGATAAAATTCCTAAGAGACTAGAAATTATTTATTATAGCCCAATTGTGACCTAAATGATAAATACATGCTTTACCCTCATGATCAAAATGACTTCTATGATATTGTTGTGCATTATAAATGTTTGATGGAATGCTCATGGGACTAGTTGATGAAATCATGATGTGTTGATATGCATTCCTACCATGTACAAGATTATGATGACCATGTACTTCATGAATTCCCCAACTTATTATATTGTAGATTGTTGATGTTGGTCATGCATTCAAGAAGGTCATGCCTTGTCAGTTTCCTTCTATCGAGTCCTAGGGGGTACTTGTACCCAAAATTTTAGTTGTGTACCTAGAGCCAGTGTCATGTTTTCACGACACTCTCAGTCAAGCCATAACCAAGAGAACTCAGTCAGTCATGTAACTTAGGAAAGCTCAGTAATCTAGTAATCTCAGTAGCAGAACTTAATTAACTCAGTCCTGTTCAGTTTAATTAATCATGTTCAGTGTCTATTCAGATGGGAGTAGGATTTAGCACCTAGTGAAACCAAGGATGGGAACTCACCTGCCAGTAGAGGTATGATTCTTAGAAGCAATCCTTGTATTCTAGAACTATGTATCCAGTGCATGTTGAGACATCTAACTTGCCATTTGAGGTTTGATGAGGTGTCTTACCTACCAGTTGAGGGTTCTAACCATTCTCATTTGAGTACCTACCAGTTAAGGGTCACTTACAGCTTGTCCTTACTAGTGGGGCGGTATTGACACCCTTCTAATTGGGGTTACAGATTGGACCCCAACTCAGCTATATTACTTTATTTGGGGTATATCGGTTAGATGACTACTTCCCACAGTTGTAGTCTCAGTCTCAATAAAAAAACTTAGATAGTTCTTCAGAATCCAAGACTGTCAGATACAGTCAACTCAGAATAGTACAAAACTCAACTAGTTCTATCAGATCCTAGATTGTCTAATACAGTCGCTCAGTATCAATTATATCAGTTAACCATAACTCATGTTATCAGTAATCAGACTCAGTAGTCAGTATCATCACGAATTCAGTTATAGTCACTTACTCATGTATGTATTCTCACATTCATATTTATAGTCAGTTAGCATAGTTCATGCATATAAACCCTTGCATTCAGCCTACCTCACTTGTATACGTAGATTCAATCGTACTGACGCATTTGCTCTATGGTGTTTAATACCATAGGTTCAGAAACACAAGATCCAGAGCATCAGTAGCATTCCAGTCTCAGCAGTCAGAGTTAGCAGTGAGTCCTCATCTTTCGAGGACATGATCATTACTTTATTATTTCATTACTTAGTTTATTTCAGTAGTTGGATTTAGTTGGGGACATGTCCCATCAACTCCTTATTCAAACAGTTCGGTCAGTTAGAGGTTTTCGGACTAGATTTAGACTTCAGTATTTTCAGATATTTACTTCAGTTTTGGTATGGTGATACCACATTATTCGGATATGGTTTTATCAGATATTTTATTTAATTTTAAACCTTATGGCGTGTTTCAGCCTACTATTTTTGTATTTTACATGATGTTATGTAGTGTACAGGTACAGATATTAGTCATGGGTTAGCTTGTGGTCCTTTTGGGGTCATGAGCATCGTGTAACATTCCGAGTACCAGATTCGGGGCATTACAGTTCCACCCTTGGAGCCCAAGAATCTCTTTTAAACTTTAAGTAATTGATTTCATGATTTCCATGGCTGGAATTAAAGTGTATCCATGATTGCTAATTGGATTAGGTTCCTAATTCATGAATTATTACATGTTTCATGCAGAAATTGATTATTATATGTGTAAATCCATGATAAACCCTTGAATTGTGAAATGGGAATTGAATCATGATGCCTACTTATTGTTCATATTAGGTGCATATGTTATGCTCACCAAGTGCTTGATAAATTGTCCTTGTGAACTATCAAGAGAATAAATTCATGTCAATGTTAGCCTATGTGCAAGTAGTATCATGCAAATGTTTGATAAAATGCCCCAATGAATGAATGATGATCAAGTACTTAGCTTACATATTTCAAGTTTATGCCATGTCTCTTAATTTATGCTATCGAGTCCTAAGGGCTACTTGTACTCGATAATTTAGTTGATTACCTAGAGCCATGGTCAGTTATGGAACAGTATCAGTTATGTCACGATCAGTAGTACTCTCAGTCAGTTACCAAATTCATGAAAAAATTAGTAAATTCAGTACAAGTTCAGGCTAACTTATTATTCAGTTCAGACCTCAGTAAACTCAGTCAGCTAGCAGAATTCAATAGTATTCCGTCAGTTAACGAAATTCAGTAAATTCAGTTCAGCTTAGCTAAACAATAAACTTAGTAACAGTTCATTCCAGTGTAGTACAGACTAAAAATCGATTCAGTGTCCTTTTAGTTATGAGTAGGATTCAACACCAAGTTAACTCAGGGATAGGGACATTCCTACTAGCAGAGGGTTTGACCCCTAGTAGCAATCCCTATGTTATAGAACTATGTAGCCATCGTAGGTTGAGATATCTTCCTTCTAGATATTATGAGGGTTGATACATCTCGCTTGAGTTTTCCTGCCAGCGAGGGTTGATGGAAGAGCTTTCTATCAGAGAGGGTTAACTCACGGCTTGTCCTTACCCATGGCACGGTATTGGCACCCTTCCAACTGGGGTTACAGGTTAGACCCCAATCAATTTAGAGAGGGGCATATAGGTTAGATGATTACCTCCTATGGTCTCAGTTTCAGTCTCAGTCTCAGAATAGAACTCAGTTCAGTTCTACAAATTCAGGACTATCAGATATAGTCACTCAGATCAGTATGGAACTCAGTATAGTTCCTCAAAATTTAGGACTGTCAGATACAGTCATCCAGTTATAAAGTAGCAGTTATTCAGTTAATCAACATTCAGACTCAGTAGATTCAGTGTATCACGATTTTAGTTACTGTATACGTATTCAGGCATGTACTCTTATCCAGCTATATTCATGTTATTTAGTTAGTATTGTTCATGCATATGAACCCATGTATTTTAGCCTACCTCACTGAGCATACCAGTATATTCAAAGTACTGACGCATGCTTTCTTTTGTGCTATGATTTCTTATATCATAGGTTCAGATACACGGGATCCAGAACACCCTTAGTAGATCAGATTCTCAGCTCTCAAAGTAGTGGTGAGTCCTTATAATTTGAGGACATATTCATTATTTATAGTATTTCAACTTATTTTAGTAGATAAAGTTAGTTGGGGACTAGTCCCATCAAATCCACAGTTCAGACAGTTAGAGGCTTTCCAGACTAGAGTATTACAGACAGTTATCTAGATTTTAGTATTTTCTTTAGTTTTGGTATTTTGATACCGTATTCATATTCACTAATCAAATTTGAACCTTATGGCATGTTTTCGCCTATTTTCTAAAATTATTACAGTATTATTATACAGTTATTGCAGTAGGTACCAAACATGGGTTAGCTTATGATTCTTCAGGATTATGAGCGTCGTGTAATGTTCGGGGTACAGACCTGGGGTGTTACAAACTTGGTATCAGAGATAGGTTCAACAGAGTCCTAGGAATTCTAGAAGCTGGATCTAGTAGATTCTTGTGAATGGGTGTGTAGCGTGCCACACTTATGGATAGAAGTATATGAGATATTTTAGGAACAGTTTCCCTTCTTTCAGTATTCATATCGTGCGAGTGAGCATGAGCTCTAGTTACACTCTCTTTCTAATCCTAGCTTCTCTTCCGTTTACAGAATAAGCCTCCAAAGAGGACTCAAGGAAGAGGAACAGGAGACTAGCCAACCCCTCAGCCTGTTTATCCAGATCCTTAGGGCAAGCATGTCTCTCACATAGAGTTTAGAGCAGCTTTCACTACCTTAGCTCATTCTGCGGTAGCCCATAATGAATGTCCAGCTAAGGTTCCAACCAACCCAGTGGCCAATACTACTACTGCCAGTATTCAGGACTTCACCTGAATTAACTCTCTATCTTTCATAGGATCTAAGTCAGATGAGGACCCTCAAGAATTTCTTGACCAAGTGTAGAAAGTAATTGATATTATGGGGGTGACTGCTATTAAGAGTGCTAAGTTGGCCACATATTAGTTACAGGATGTGACACACTCATAGTTTAAATAGTGAAAGGCAGAAAGGGCCGTAAAGGCAGGGTTCATAGAATGGGGGAGTTTGAAGTTGTTTTTCCGAATAGGTTCTTCCCACTAGAGCTGAGGGAAGTAATGGTTTTGGAGTTCATAAACCTTAAGCAAGGAAACATGACAGTATAGGAGTATTCTCTCAAGTTTACTCAGTTAGCCAGATATGCCCCATGTTGTAGCAAATAGCAGAGCAAAGATGAGTAAGTTTGTGTTAGGAGTGACTATCAGCATGGTCAAGGAGTATAGTACTGTAATGCTTATTAAGGAGATGGACATAGCCAGGCTCATGGTCCATGCTCAGCAGATAGAGGAGGCCAAGAATAAAGATAAAGAGAGGGATAATAAGAGAGCGACAATAGGTAGTTTCAGTTTCGCTCAGCCTAAGTCGGAGGGTGGGAATCTTTCTCAGTTCCGCCCAAAATTTTTAGTTCCAGCTCCATCCTCAGCTAGTGCTCTAGTGCTGAAATTCAGGGACGACAATAAAGATAGGACGCCAGGCCCTAAGCCCTAGGGTAGTGTTAGTAATGCCCGAACCAACCGTCTTTTCCAGAAATATGGTAGAAACCACCAGGGTATCTACAGAGTTCACAGCGATGTGTGTTATGGATGTGGCAAGCCAGGCCACAAGGCCAGACAGTGTCCTCAAGTGGGTTTGTAAAGTCAGCATAACCGTCCCCATCTCAGTTTAGTCGCCTGAATCAGCAGGGTGCTTCTTCTAGTGCCACCAGTGGGCAACGCCTAAACAAATTCTATGCTCTTCAGTCCTGACAGGATCAGGAAAGTTCTCTTAATGTGGTCGCTGGTACATTACAAGTTTATCATTTACATCTTTATGCTTTGCTAGATCCAGGGCTTTTTTGTCCTTCGTTACTCCTTATATTGTACTTGATTTTGGAGTTAGTCTCGAAATTCTGGCAGAGCCCTTCTCAGTTTCTACCCTAGTGGATAAATCTATCATATCTCGATGGGTATACAGGAAGTGTCCGATTATAGTACTCGAAAGGTCACTTCAGCAGGCCTAGTTAAATTAGAGATGACTGATTTTGATGTCATTCTCAGCATGGATTATCTTCATTCCTGCTATGACTCAGTCGATTGCAAAAATAGAATTATCCAGTTTCAGTTTCTGAATGAACCCATCCTAGAGTAGAGGGGTAGTACTTCAGCACTTAGGGATCAGCTTATTTCTTACCTTCGGGATAGAAAGATAATATCTAAGGGATATATCTACCATCTCATTCGAGTTAAAGACTCTAGTTTCGAAACCCCTATTCTTGAATCAGTGTCAGTAGCATGTGAATTCCTAGATGTGTTTCTCAAAGACCTTCTCAGAGTTCCTCTCAAAAGGTAAATTGACTTTAAAATTGATCTTCTCCCAGATACTCAACCCATATCAATTTTGCCATACAGAATGGCACGAGCAGAACTCAGAAAATTGAAAGAACAGTTAAAAAATCTCCTAGGTAAGGGATTCATCAGACCTAGTGTGTCCCCATAGGGCTCGCCAATATTATTTGTATGTAAGAAGGATGGTTCTCTTAGAATGTGTATAGACTACCATCAGTTGAGTAAACTCACAGTCAAGAACAAGTATCCACTTCTCAAAATCAATGAATTGTTTGACCAACTTCAGGGTGCCAGCTATTTCTTTAAAATAGACCTCAGATTAGGCTATCATTAGCTCAGGGTCAGGGAATATGACATCCCAAAAATAGATTTTAGAACTCGGTATGGTTACTTAGAATTCTTAGTCATGTTCTTTGGTCTTACCAATGCCCCAGCAACCTTCATGGACTTGATGAATCATGTGTTCAAGCAGTACTTGGACATGTTCGTCATAGTCTTCATAGATGACATTCTTGTTTACTCTCGTAGTGAACAAGATCATGTAGACCATCTCATAATAGTCTTACAGACTCTAAAAAATCATCAGCTATTCGCTAAATTTATTAAGTGCAAATTTTGACTAAGGTCAGTGGCATTTCTTGGTCATATCATTTCAGTGATGGCATTAGGGTTGATCCCCAAAAGATCGAGGCAGTAAGAAACTAGCCTAGACTCATTTCTCCATCAGATATCAGGAGTTTCTTGGGCTTGGCCAGATATTACCGATGATTTGTTGAGGGATTTTCATCTATTGCATCCCCTATGTCTAGATTGACTCAGAAGAAAGTCAAATTTTAGTGGTCAGATTCTTATGAGATGAGTTTTCATGAGTTGAAGACTCGACTCACTACAGCCTCAATTTTGACCCTACTCAATGGTTTCAATGGCTTTTTTGTGTATTGTAACGCTTCCAGACTCAAACTGGGTTGTGTTTGATGTAGAGAGGTAAGGCCATAGCTTACGCCTCTAGACAACTTAAACCCCATGAGAAGAACTATCCTACTCATGATCTTGAGTTAGAAGTAGTGGTTTTTGCCCTTAATATTTAGAGGCACTATTTATATGGTGTGCACATTGATGTGTTCACCGATCATAAGAGCCTGCACTATGCGTTCTCTCAGAAAGACCTTAACCTCCGTCAGAGAAGGTGGTTGGATTTTTTGAAAGACTATGACATGAGTGTTCTATATCATTCCGGTAAGGCCAATGTAGTGGTTGATGCTCTCAGTAGAATGTCTATGGGTAGTGTTGCCCATGTTGAGGATAGTAAGAAGAAGTTAGCCCAGGAAGTTCATCAGCTAGCCCGACTAGGTGTTCGCTTAGTCAATTCACCATAAGGTAGGTGTGGGTGCAGATTAGTTCAGAATCATCCCTAGTTTCCAAAGTGAAGGAGAAGCAGGATAGGGATCCCAGTGTAGTCCAGTTGAAGAAATCAGTCAGAGATCAGAAGGTAGAGGTTTTCTCCCAAGGGAGAGATGGTTTATTACATTGTTAGGGTCGTCTGTGTATGCCAGGTATAGATTACTTAAGGCAGCAAATTCTTGCAGAGGTGTATGGTGCGCGTTACTCTATTCATCCAGAGGCCACAAAGATGTATCGTGATTTGTGGGAGAGCTGTTGGTGGAGTGGGATAAAAAGACACATTGCAGAGTTTGCGGCTAAATGCTCAACATATCAGCAGGTTAAGATTGAGCATCAGAAGCCTAGTGGGTCCATGTAGAAGTTTAGTAGTCCCATCTAGAAATAGGAAGAATTGAACATGGACTTTGTAATAGGTTTGCCTCGTACTCATCGTCATCATGATTCAGTATGGGTCATTGTAGACAGAATGACTAAATCAACTTATTTCCTTCTAATCCATACCTACTATTCAATCGAGGATTACGCCAAACTCTATATTGGGGAGTTGGCCAGATTTCACAGTGTTTCATTGTCTATTATCTTAGAGAGAGGAACCCAGTTCACCTCTTATTTCTAGAAAGCATTCCAAAAGGGTCTTGGTACCCGAGTCCATCTCAGTACAACCTTTCATCCTTATACAGATGGTTAAGCAAAAAGGACCATTCAGACCTTAGAAGATATGTTGCGAGCATGTGCAATAGACTTTAAAGGTAGTTGGGATGACCATTTGCCTTTGATTGAATTCACATATAACAACAGCTATCATTCCAGCATTCAGATGGATCCATTTGAGGCATTTTATGGGAGGAGATGTATATCTCCCGTAGGTTGGTTTGAAGTGGATGAGGCCGCAGTGATAGGGACTGACTTGGTATTTGATACATTAGAGAAAGTTCAGATGATTAGGGAAAGGCTTAAGACAGCACAAAGTTGACAGAAATTGTACGCTGATGTGCGAACTCGAGTTCAAGATTGGCAACTATGCGTATCTAAAAATCTCTTCCATAAAAGGAGTGAAGAGATTTGGCAGTGAAGAGATTTGTCAAGAAGGGGAAACTCAGTCCCCGATATGCCGGTCCTTACTAAATTCTCAACCGTTTTGAAAAAGTAGCTTACAAACTTGAGTTACCTTCCGATTTATCTTTAGTTCACCCAATATTCCACATCTCCTTGCTAAAGAAATGCATAGGTGACCCAACAGTCGTAGTCTCTGTTGAGGGCATAGATATTTAGGACAGACTCTCTTATGAAGAGATCCTAGTCAAAATCCTTGACTATCAGACTTGTAGACTAAGGAACAAAGAAGTCCCTCTAGTCGAAGTTCTTTGGAGGAATTAGTCTGTTGAGGGAGCTACTTGGGAAGCAGAAGCAAACATGCAAACCAAGTATCCTCATCTATTCTCTGCTAATCCAGAATCAGCTCAAGGCAATAGTTTTCCTTATGCTTATTTAGTTTCATGTTCAGATTTCAGTTACAAAATTGGTATCAGTTACCATTGCATGTTCAGTCATATGTTCATGAGTCAGTTCAGTCATGCAGTCATGCATCAGATATATATGTTCAGTATGAGAAACTCAGCCTATCAGTAATCCCAGTCATGCATTCATGAATCAGCTCAGTTATGTACTTATGCATCAGATATGTATGCTTAATATGATAATTTAGTATATCAGTAATATCAGTCATATAGTCATGTTCCAGATGTTCATGTCCAATAATTAAGTTCATCCTACTACTATTCTCAGCTTAGTCAGTCTCATTCGAGGATGAATGTTCCCAAAGGGGAGATAATGTAAGTCCCCGCAAAATTTCTATCTTAATTTAGTCCTTCAAGCTTGCCAAGGGGTCTCAGACTTAGAATATTTAGCTAAGTATTAAGACTTAGTGCTATTTTATCCTATGAAAGTTTGCAATCTTATTTCGCAACCTATACGTTCATTAAATGTTAATGTTTAGGTTGATTCATGATCAGTGAGGTCCATAGGTGTTTTCAGACAAGTTTTGAATTTTTCGGACCTCGTTTTAACCATGGTTAAGTGCCCAAAATAGTGGTTCGACACGATCTCGACGCATCGTATTGACCATCACATCGATGGATGATTTTTCCCCCAGCTTCAGTGCAAATTCTAGTGAATCGATGCGAACATGCCACGACGCATTGGCTAGCGTCGCCCTGCGCATTGGTAACCTAGTTTTCAGTCATTAAAAAATTGCATTCTTAGGGGTATTTGGGTCTTTTACCTCAACCCTCAACCTCCAAAACAAAAAATTTATCACCTTAGAGGGCAAATAAACTCATTGTTTCTCAAATTTGCTCAAGAACAAAACCCCACCCTTGGAGCCCAAGAATCTCTTTGGAACTTTGAGTAACTGATTTCATGATTTCCATGGTTGGAATTAAAGTGTATCCATGATTGATAATTGGATTAGGTTCCTAATTCATGAATTATTACATATTTCATGTGGAAATTGATTATTGCGTGTGTAAATCCATGATAAACCCTTGAATTGTGAAACGGGAATTGAATCATGATGCTTACTTATTGTTCATATTAGGTGCATATGTTATCCTCACCAAGTGCTTGATAAATTGTCCATGTGAACTATCAAGAGAATGAATTTATGTCAATGTTAGCCTATGTGCAAGTTGTATCATGCAAATGTTTGATAAAATGACCCAATGAATGAATAATGATCAAGTACTTAGCTTACATGTTTTAAGTTTATGCCATGTCTCTTAATTTATGGTATCGAGTCCTGGGGGTACTTGTACCTGATAATTTAGCTGATTTCCTAGAGCCATGGTTAGTCATAGAACAGTATCAGTCACATCACGATCAGTAGTATTCTCAGTCAGTTATAGAACTCAGGAAAAATTTAATAGATTCAGTACTAGTTCAGGCTAACTCAGTATTCAGTTCAGACCTCAATCAGCTAGCAGAATTCATTAGTATTTTGTCAGTAAATGGAATTCAGTGAACTCAGTTCAGGTCAGCTAAATAATAAACTCAGTAATAGTTCAATCCAGCCTAGTACAGACTAGAAATCATTTCAGTGTTCTTTCAGTTGGGAGTAGGATTCAGCACCGAGTTAACCCAGGGATGGGGGCATTCCTGCCTGCAGAGGGTTTGATAGTAGAAATCCCTACATTACAGAACTATGTAGCCAGCATAGGTTGAGATATCTTCCTGCCAGATATTATATGGGTTGATACATCTCACTTGAGTTTTCCTGCCAGCGAGGATTGACAGAAAAGCTTTCTATCAGAGAGGGTTAACTCATAGCTTGTCTTTACCTGTGGCACGATATTGACACCCTTCCAACTGGGGTTACAGGTGTTTAGAAAGAGGCATGTCAGTTAGATGATTACCTCCCATAGTCTCATTTTCAATCTCAATCTCATAATAGAACTCAGTTCAGTTCAACATATTTAGGACTATCAGATATAGTCACTCAGCTCAGTACGGAACTCAGTATAGTTCCTTAAAATTTAGGACTGTCAGATAAAGTCATCCAGTTATCAGTTATGTAATAGCAGTTATTTAATTAATTAGCATTCAGACTCAGTAGATTTAGTGTATCACGATTTTAGTTACAGTATACGTATTCAGGTATGTACTCTTATCCAGCTATATTCATGTTATTCGGTTAGTATTGTTCATGGATATGAATCCATGTATTTTAGCCTACCTCATTGAGCATACCAGTATATTCAAAGTACTGATGCACGCTTTCTTTTGCACTATGATGTCTTATTTCATAGGTTCAGACATACGGGCTCCAGAGCACCCTTAGCAGACCAGATTCCCAGCTCTCAGAATAGTGGTGAGTCCTCATAGTTTGAGGACATATTCATTATTTATAGTATTTCAGATTATTTCAGTAGACAGAGTTAATTGGGGACTTATCCCATCAACTCCACAGTTCAGACAGTTAGCGGCTTTTCAGACTAAAGCATTACAGACAGTTATTCAGATTTCAGTATTTTATTCAATTTTGGTATTTTGATACCGTATTGATATTCACTAATCAGATTTGAACCTTATGGCATATTTCTGCCTATTTTCTAAAATTATTACAGTATTATTATACAGTTATTACAGTAGGTGCTAGCTATAGGTTAGCTATGGTCCTTCGGTATTATGAGCATCGTGTAACGTCTGGGGTACAGAGCCAGGGCATTACAACCTAGTAGTATATCAAAGCAGAAAAGAGATGATTTTCCTGAAGGGGTTCATAATGTCATACCTACCCCTTCTTCTAAAGAAATATAGGATATAGTTGATCATCAAAATGATGAGCTTTTAGCTCAAGCTAAAAATAAGAGGAGGGAAATAGAAGAAGCTTAGTAGATTGCTAGGGAGGCAGAGCTAGCTGAGTAGAGATAAGCAGCAATCCATCGAGCAGCACCCAATGGAAAACAAAATAGAATTAGAGGCGGATGTCCTCAAGTAATCCCAGTATAGATGATGAAGAAGATTTAGGATATGTTGAGCCGGCTGAGACTGGAGCCATTATTCCTTCTATTTTGCCCCCAGGAATCAAGTTTGACAAAACGAGCGCAATCTTCTAGCTTTTAAATCTAAAGGGTGTATTTATGGGTTTGCCTACAGATGATGAAAATATGCACCATACTAATTTCGTTAGGATATACAACTCGTAACATTCCAGTGATGAATTAGGAAGCACTTAGACTAAGGTTGCTCCCCTTCTCACTAATAAAAGAAGTATCTTAATAGTTAAGGGAACTGTCAAGGGGCTCTATAACTACATAGAATGAGTTGCACAGGCAATTCACAAATTGGTTCTTTCCTTCATCCAAGATATTATAGCTCAAGAACGAGATCTATCATTCTAGGCAGTTACAATAGAATCTATGTACGAGGCATGGTTCAGGTTTGAGAAAAAGTTGAGTAAGGTGCCTAATCATCGATTATCAGGGACGAGCTTATTAAAGATATTCTACAGAGCCTTGGCCATCAGCTCCAGAGCCTTGTCCATCAGCTTCAGAGACATGGCAGACACCATATTTAGAGGAGCTTTTATGAGGCTATGTGGAGATGTAGGTTTAAAGATGTTGGATCAGATTTTACTCACTAACCAAGGGTAAAAAACTTGAGAGGATGAGAAGGGTTTTATCACATATGCTATTAGTGCCTCTTGCGACCAGAAAGTAGCTGATGATTAAATAACGCAAGAAATTATGTTGTTGGGAACTAATCTAGGGGTGCTTGGAAAGCAGTTTATAGTAGCAAGTTCTGATAAAGTGAATGTAGTAACAACACAAGAGTCGGCTTCTAAATCTTATAAGTCAGAATTAGAGGAGGAAGCAAACTATCTGGATTGTCATATAGTAGGTTTTTGAGCCCAAGAGAAAGGGAACCAAGGTCAAAATTATTGTGAAAAATACAGAGACCGTAGTAGAGAATGAGATATTGACTGGAGAAGAAAGATGGCTACAGAGAGAAGGAAGATAGGTGTATTCCTCCTTGCAGACAAGATGTAGAATCAACAATGGAGGATATTTTATCTAAGTTAGTGAAAGGTTAAGAAAATCAAGAGATCAGCCTTAAGGTGATTAAGGCCGACATTTTAGGATTGACCTAGAAGGTCGAGTCATATGCCACTACTATTAAGCAGTTAGAGCACTAGTTTGAGAAAATGTCTACAACTCTGAACCAAAGGTAGTCAGGTACCCTTCCAAGACGCACTGTGAAAGATTCAAAAAATGACAGTCATGTTCTTGCCATTACCATGAGGAGTAGTATGACTATCGTGGATCCCCCACTACTTTCAATGAAAGTTACTGATAATGATACACTTGTTATTGAGTTTAGAGAGGTAACAAGTGGTGATGGTAAAGCTGGTGAGGACAAAGGTAAGGGTCCAATAGTTGAGCTAGAAATAAAACAAATTCCTAGACTACCCCCAACTTTTTCTCAGCTACAGGTAAGTTCATTTGATTCATTGAGATGTTGAAAGAATTGAGCTTGAACATACCTATTCTTTGGGGGTTGAAACAGATACCTGGATATGCCAGGTTTATAAAAAAACTAGTCACAAAGAAGAAAGGAGCTACGATTGAGGATGTTGATGGATTGAACCACTGTAGTATAGGTCACTACTAGGTATTTGGCTCAGGAAAAGGGTGACCCCAAAGCATTCACTACACTATGCATTATTGGGTCATTTTGATTCACCAGAGTCTTATGTGACTTAGGAACCAGCATTAATTTAATGTCACTAGCTGTGTTCAAGTAATTGGGTTTGAACCCTAGAGAACCGACTTCAATGTGAATATTGATGGTAAACCACACGGTGAAAAATCCTGTGGGAATTTTGTTTGATGTAAATATGAGGATGGATAACTTTATATTTTTGGCTAACTTTGTCATTCTGGACTGTGAGGTTGACACTGAAATAGCCATCATATTGGGATGACCATTTATAGCCATAGGTAGGGCAATGGTTGACATGGAAAAAGGTGAGCTGAAGTTCAGAGTCAACGGTGAGAAGACCATATTCAACATCCAAAAATCAATGAAGAAACCAACCGACATAAGGGTGGTATTGGTGATATATTGTATTAATGACCCTAGAGGATACTCCTATGGGTATCTTGATGAATTCTGAGTAATCAAGATACCCGCATCATGTCGTACATTAAATCAAGTGTTGCATGGGAGGAAATCCATGGGATTATTGGTGAAGTCTGAGTAATTAACACAACCACGTCGTGCTGCAACGTTAAATCAAGCACTGAGTTGGAGGCAACCCACTATTTTAGTGTTCAAGTTTTTTTTGTTTTTCTTTTGTAGGTTTTTAGCTCTTGGGCTTAGCCGAAATATGATTAAATTGCTACATTCATTGATATCCAAGTAAAGGGACCTTGTGATTATCCTATCATGGTTACAAGTCTCACACGGTCCAAATGAGTTGAGCAATAAATTGAAAAAATTTGAAATTTTAAGGATGAAAAATAGAAAGTTGAGGACTTTGGCACCTAATCATACTTTTGGGACCACAAACTTAGGTTACGGTACCATAAGTTGCTGGAAAAATATCAAAAAGCCAAGTCCGGATTGCACGAAAGTGGGCCAAAATTTTTGGCCCTGCACCTACGCCCTGTACATGCTGGCCGCATGTCGCAAGCATAGGTAGCTGTCGCGGCTAGGTCATTTGTGGGCCAAAATTTTAATTTAAATTCCAGGCCCACCAATACATGTTCCTAAAACAGCCCCCTATCCATATTTAAACATCCTTAGCCTCATTCAAATCCTCAAAACTTCATTTTTCTCTTTAATTTCAATTTTCCCTCTTAAAATATAAACTAATCCCACACTTAAATAAAGGTTAAATTGACACTTTTTTAAGATACCAACTTGTCCCAACACACTAAAAACAAGTTTCAACTTTGGTTTTTCTTAAGTTCTTCATCATTCACTTCTGGTTCATCATAAAAGAGGTAACTTTCTCGACTCCTAATGGTTATGTATTGATTTATTTATTGATTAAACAAGTTGATATGCTTATTCCCATGCAAAATATATAAAATCTATCATGCTTGTATGTAGGAGCCTTGAAGTAGCCTAAAATCGTAATGTAGGGTCTTGTTTTGAATTAAATTCTAAAGTTAGGCCCCAACCGGAAGTTGAACTTGAATGAATAGAGTAATACCACAAGTAGAGCATGTTAGTTTGCTTTGAAAAATAATGATTCTTGATATATGTGTGTACATTGAACTTGTTGGGATTTCAAATAAGTTAAAGGGAAGTGAAAATTGAGGAAAAATTCAAACTTTTTGAATTTTGAGTTTTCTTCAGCTTTTACAATCCCTCACTTTTGTTGGAAACTAACGACTAGTTTTTCAGGTACACATGGCACCAAAAGTTGCTAAGAAGAAAAAGGTTGATACCTTTAGGAGATGGATGGAGTCTCCCGATCCTAGTGGTTCAGTGGAGGAGTACCTGATGTAGCGATGTAGAGATGTTACAGTTAGGGTAACACGCAGAGTTACTAGAGGACAGATGTGTTAGGCTGCTCTAGCACTCGCAGCCCGTCCAAGGATAAAGTCAACATGGATGTCACCCCACACACTCCTTCACCAGATGATGATGATAATAAGGATGAGACAAATTCTGAGTCTACTCCATAGGTTACACCTCAGGACCCTCAGTCTAAGGAGGGGTCCCAAGATTCATCCAAATGTGCAGAACAGGAGGAGTCATCAGCGGTACCCCAGTCTGAGGAGTGTATAATCATTCATGTACAACATCCAGAGATACCTCAGTCTAAGGAGGGTACAGAGCAGGCTACCCATGATGCACCAGTACGACATAAATTCAAGTACAAGTCAAAATCAAATCCATCAAGTTTAGCAACATTAATATCAAGATTGAAGCCCTTGAATTTATATTTGAAAAGATGAATATGAGGATTCATAGATTATAACACTCATATAATAAAATTAATAAAATGATTGT
Source organism: Capsicum annuum (assembly GCF_002878395.1). Taxonomy (NCBI): domain Eukaryota; kingdom Viridiplantae; phylum Streptophyta; class Magnoliopsida; order Solanales; family Solanaceae; genus Capsicum; species Capsicum annuum. The sequence goes on from NC_061111.1 coordinate 145,441,695, forward strand.
TTTAACATTTTTCTTGTACCAATTATTATTTTTCTGGCTCAAAGTTTATTGTCTAACAAATTTTGGCATGCCTAGAGGGACAATCTCTACCTCTCATCTCAAGTTTTTCAATGTCAAAATTTAAGAACATCAAAATGACTTCCATGATAGAAGAACAACTAGTAGGCTTGGTTAAAGTAGTTAAAGGCATGATAAATTGTGTGCAAGAACAAGATGTTAAACTTGTCTGGTTAAAAAATAATATAGAGAGTATGTACGAGAGTGAATTGAGTTAAACACCCATGAAGCTTCCTAAAATTCAAGAGAAATGAGAGTTGTTCATAAGGCAAACAACAACGACCAGAGAGATTCAAGTCTCTACTTAAGGTTTGATTCTTATTGGTCAATTGAATAACTTCATCATGGGAGCAATCAAAGATAAATTCAAGTCCTCATCTAAATTTTCTCTTGCATATGCAAAGCCGTATACACAAAGGATTGATAACTTGAAGATGCCTGATGGATATCAACCTCCTAAGATCGAATAATTTAATGGCAAAGCAGACCTCAAACAACATATACCGCACTTTATTGAGACTTGTAATTATGCTGGGACATATGATAGTTATCTCGCCAAGCAGTTCATATGATTTCTTAATTATTTCTATGGAACAAGATGTGTCGTTAGTATGATTGAACTTATAAAGTCTCATCAATGTGAAGATTAGCCATTTTTTACTTTATCAATCACTGGAAAATTTTAAGTCTCAACTGTAAAGATCACTTTAATGAACCTTATAGCATTGAAATATATGTTCAGAGTATGAATTGGGGTTTTCACTATATCTTGCAAGGATTAAAGCCCAACACATTTGAAGAGTTGGAAACTCGTGTACATGATATGAAATTAAGCATGGTTGCAAGAGGAGATCAACATATGCTTGTCAATGAGCCTCATAAAGTTGAAAATATAGAAGACCTTCATAGTGGTGGCAAGTTTGCATCCAAATATGAATTCAAAGAGTGTATGTATGTCTCAACGCTCCTCAATGCATCATCTTAAACTACAACTAACAAAACTCATCAACGCACGAGTTTAAACAACAAGTTATAACGCTCTTTGATGCATAAGATTAAACTACATATCACACAATTTCTCAAATTCAAGACCAATATTAAATTCACGAGGCTCTTTAAATACCAATCTAAATTTCAAGTTAAATTACTCTCAGACATACGAGCTTAAACTACATGTCAAGAAGTTCTACAAATTTGAGGTTGAATCTCCAAGTTGTAAAGCTCTTCAAATTTGAGCTAAAACTTCAAATCACTATTCAAAATCAAGTCAAATCTTAAAATCACAAATCTCTTTAAATGTGAGCTATTACTTGATATGTCAAATCTCATCAATACTGTCTAAATTTTCAAATTTGAGAAAAATCTTCAAGTTGAAATACTCCTCAAAACACGAGCCTAAACTGTATATGACCAAGCTCTTTAAATTTGAGCTAAATATTACAAAGCTCACCAAATTACGAGCTAAATTTTTAAATCAAAAAGCTATTCAAATTTGAGCGAATCTTCAAGCTGAAACACTCCTTAAGACAGGATCATAAATTGCATATTCACTTCTGGCCCGTAGAAGTATAGATTGTATACAACTCAAATAAAAAAAGAAAAATAAAAAAAAATTCAAGGTTAAAAACATTGAAAGAGGTGACCTCGGCAAAAGTTATGACACAAAAAAGATATATTGAAAAAATGGAATCACTCATACTACGCATTGTGACTTGATCCTATTCACTAAGATACATAGGTGCTTGGAATTTCATTCTAAGTTCAGTTGCATGAGTATCAAAATACATGTTTTCACTCACATAAAAATCTGTTTTCAAGAAACTTTTTATTTCATCAATCTTCAGACATGCACCAAGTATTTGTGGCTCGATGGGGGCAAACCCCTATGAAACATAAGCTTCTTTGACATAAGTTAAAGTTTCCAAATTCACTAAGTCTTCAATTTGAATTCTTTAAATCTTCCACATCGAAGCCTTCAAACTCTAATAGTTAACGTCTTCAGATGATCTATGTTTATAAGTTGAAGTCTTTAAATTCACTAAGTCTTCTTGTTGGAGCTTTCAAATTTCACTAAGTCTTCATGTTGGAGCTTTCAAATTCACCTTTGAAGTGTTCATATGTTCTATGCCTATAAGTTGAAGTCTTTACATTTAATAAGTTTTCAAGTTAAAGTTTTTTAATCTGTTAAATTGAAGCCTTCAAAGTCTGAAAGCTGAAGTCTTTAGATGATCTATGTCTACAAGTTGAATTCTTCAAATATTCTAAGTCTTTAAGTTGAAGTTTTTAAATCTACCATATTGACGCCTTCAAAGTCTGAAAGATAGAGTCATCAGATGCTCTGTGTCTATAAGTTGAAGCCCTTAAATCCTTCAAACCATCTTGAGTTTACCTTTCTTAGGGCGGTACGAGTATCCATCCTTGTGAACCATAAAATTACCATTACCTTTCTTAGGAAGGTGGGGGTAGGGGGGACGTGTATCCACCCCTATGCACCATAAGATCACCATTAAAATTAATTTTTCTTAGAGCGGGGATGAGTATCTATCCTTATGTTCCATATATTACCATTAAAATTATCTTTTCTTAGAGAGAGGACGAGTATCCATCCTTACGCGCCGTAAGATTACCATTGAAATTATCTTTTCCTAGGGTAGAGGTGAGTATCCTTCCTTGTGAGTCATAAGATTACTATTCAAATTATCTTTTCTTAGGATAGGGACGAGTATCCATCCCTGTACACCGTAAGATTACCTTTACCTTTCTTAGGACATGGACGAGTATCTATCCCTATGCACTGCAAGATTTCCAACAATTAAAATCACCTTTTCTTAAGGTGGATATGAATATCCATCACTTTATACCGTAAGATTAACTTTTTCATGGACCATCCTTTGAAGCCTACCATAAAAAGAAAAAGGGGGAAACAACACAAAGAAAATACAAGTAGAAGAGAGTTTGTTACCTGTCAGGCGTTTCGAACTCAAAAGTCATACATCACCAACTTAGATGGGCCTGAGACAAGATATTTTAGTGAGGATGAAGACCTCAAAGTCTAATTTCCAGCAATCAAAACATCTTTTGATGGTGACATTTTCATATCCAAATATAAATTATTTGGTGAGGCGATTCAAATCTGGAATTCTCTGCCAGACGAAATATAGGGTCAACTTTACAATATTTTCTAGAACGATCAAAAAGGTGTTAAATTCTAAATTTTAGATATGTTACATATGCATGTTTTTGCATCTATAGAATCAAGCGGGCCATGATTTTGATACTCCCACATTGACATAATTTTCTTGGTGTCATTATGCAAATATGAAACTTTGGTGCATCAAAATCTAATGTTTATTTTGGAATAACATCTAAAAATATGTCAAAGGTATTAAATTATAATTTTCAGATATGTTATAGATCTTTATGTCTAGTTTCATAAAAATCAAGCGACTTATGATTTCATTCTTCCTACTTTAAGATATGAAAGTTTTAGCAAAGATGTGCAGATTTGAAATCTTAAGCACAATAAAATTTAGGGCTAGTTTCAAAAAATTATCTAGAATTATATTGAATGATTTTAAGTCTGAATTTTTGATATGTTATAGATATCAAATCCTAGTTACTGAAGTATCAAGTTGTTCATGATTTTGATATTTCTACAATAAAATATAAATTTTGTACCACTAACATATTGGGCTAGAAAAAGTGACGAAAGTAAAAGAAAAGTAGATAGAAAAGAAATTTCCTTGGCATTATTCATGTCTTGGAAACCCCAAAACTGTTGTTGAAAAAGTGGAGAACCTAAAACCTTTTATAGAGTTGTAGGTCGGTTGTTTCCATCTCCAATAAATTCAAATTGGAAGAGTTATATTCCTAATTGAAAATGGTTAAGTAAGGCGGTGAGAAGTTTTTCAAAATCTATTTGGAATTGGACAAAGTTAAGATAATCTAGTAGAAGTAGACATCATTAAGCAATTCATTATTGGAGTTGGATATCATGCCTCGTCAATAGGCATTACGAGTAGAAATTCATGATGACTTTTAAAAAAATCGTGACTAATAAAAGAAGTTTTTGAGAGGCAATATCAATATGTAAATTGCTTGGTTCAACTTTAATTCTTCTCAACTAATGAAATAGGGTCTTCGTATTTATGAAAATCTTTGAAGCAGCAAGAAAATATGTTTAAATTAATTATACTTCTAGTCTAGTCTCTAAAGTATACACTCGATCAGCCTTGAAGCAGAAAGCATTTGTAGTCGTATAAATTTTATTCAAATTAAATTTGAAATATATTAGTCGAAATAAATATGATGGATTAATATGGTTGGATTAATTATTTAAATTCAAATTCTTATGGATTTAATTAAAATCCTATTTTTGTTGGGCTAGTCCATTGATTTAGGCCAGAAATGATGAACTTGATTTGTTAAGACTAAGATGTCATTATATTCTAGAGGCCCAATTGAGTATCATGTGTGGAATGATGTTGACACGAATCGACCCCGGTCTTGTCATAATGGACATCCCAAGTCCAACCAGGACCGGGGACCGCCCCCTGTTACCCAACCCAACCACTTTTATCCAACCTTAGATGGGCTGAATTTCGAACATATAACAAGATAGCGTTATTCTTCTTATTAAGACTCTAGGATAGGGTCACAACCGTGATCGATCCAACCGAGTCCAATCGTACTGCAACAACCGCCCGACCATAACAAACCAAACCATAAACCATAAAACAGAAGGGAGTACCAAAACATAATATGAAAACCAATCCCAAAATGTAGAAGGATGGAACAACCAACAATATCGTCCAATAATGTCAGCCCACCGGCTTATTCCAATGCCAAATATCGATACCGCCTATACCAACCCCTACAAGTACCACAAAGCCTCTATCTGAATGAGTAAACAAATCCAATTAGGACAGGCCCCCAACCATGTCCAAACCCAATATCTAAAGTAAAAGAAAAGTGTCTAAATAAATCCATAACATAAAACAATGCTTTTCGAAAGGATGGAAGCTCACCACTTCAGTTTAAATGTTGATACCGAATTCGTGTGCTAAACAGGAGGAGTAAAATGGCTAGTTCCTGCATAGCATGGGTATACAACCGCCAGTAGATGGAGTTAGTGAATGACCGCTAGCATGAAACTCAAAATAAAGATAAAATAATACCAGTCATAATGCATACAACCATACATATATAAGTACCAATAAAGGAAATTGGGTTTAACATGCATTTAAAACCTTTACCTAGGTTGTGTAGCTTTGCTAACCACCCACGGGCCATATGGGTTCAGCTTCCCCTGCTGAAAGGGCCCCAGTGTATGTAGTCGCACGACCAGGGAATAACCCATGGAATGACTAGTACATCCCTCTAATATAAATGTGACACTCGCCCGTGGCCATTGAAGACCCCTCATATTGGTAAATATGAGTTTTGAGTTTTGGTCCTCCCGAGACCGCCAAATTTCACGATTTAGCTACACTCCTCGCCATTAATGCCCAATTAAAACCATGTCCAAACAATCCATATTCCATGTATTAACCAAGGCCAATATTAGTGGCATCGTCATACCATCCCATTACTTGCAAGTAATATCCATATCAAAGCCATTACGGTTAGGGGACCTTAGGTGCCCTTCCAATTTTCATATTAAATCCACTTGGGAGACTCTCATGTTCTCCACATGCTTAACCATTCCTTAGATGGGTTGAATTTTGAACATATAACAAGATAGCACTATTGTTTTCATTAAGACTTTAGGATAGGGTCACAACCATGACCGACCCAACCAAGTCCAACCGTACCTCAATAATCTCTCAACCATACCAAACCAAACAATAGACCATAAACTAGAAGGGAATACTAAGATGTAATAAAAAAATCAATCCTAAAATATAATATAATGGAACAGTGAGAAATCATGTCCGATGATGCCAGCCTCAATGTCAATACCAATGCTAAGGCTGACACCCCTACAGATCCCGTCCATACCAACCCCCAGAAGTACCACAAAGCCTTTATCTGAAAGAGTAAACAAATTCGATTGGGACATGCCCTTAACCATGGCCAAAAATAATATCCAAAGTAAAAGAAAAGTGTCTAAATAAATCCATAGTGTGAAATGATGCCTTCCAAAAGGATGGAAGCTCACCACTTCATTCCAAATATTAATACCGAATCCACGTGCTAAACAAAAGGAGTAGAATGGCCAGTTCCTGCATAGCGTGGGTATACAGGCGTCACTAGACAGGGTTAGTAAATGACCGCTAGCATGAAACTCAGGATAAGGATAAATAATACCAGCCATAAAACCAAGTAAAACCATCCATAATACATACAACCATACATATATATAAGTGTCGAAAAAGGGAACCGGGTTTAGCATATAGTTAAAACCTTTACCTAGGTTGTGCAGCTTTGTCGTCCTAACCACCCATGGGCCATATGGGTTCAGTTCCCCCTGCTGAAAGGGCCCCAGTGTGTGCAGCCACACGACCAGAGAATATCTCATGAGATGACTAGAACATCCCTCCGATATAAACTGTGATACTCGCACGTGGCCATCGAAGACCCCTCATATTGGCAAATATGAGTTTTGGGTTTTAGTCCCTCCAGGACCGCCACCTTCCACGGCTTAACTATACTCCCCGCCATTAATCTCCAATTAAAACCATGTCCAAACAATCCATTTTCTATTTATTAACCAAGTCTAATATTAGTGGTATCATCATACCATCCCATTACTTGCAAGTAATATCCATAGCTAAACCATTTAGGTTAGGGGACCTTAGGTGCCATTTCTTTTTCCATATTAAATCCACTTGGGAGACTTTCATGTTCTCCACAAGAATAACCATTTATCCTTTAACCTTTTCAAACTATTCAAACCATACATAAATCTTTTATTCAGTTTAAAACATACAAGAGTTCCATTAAAAGAAGTCAATGCAATGAACATATCTTTATAAATATTTTATCAAACACCTTGGGGGCACAGTATAACCAAAACCAATTTCAAAGACCATTAAACCATTACCACGTAATTCAATTGTCCAAAATCACCATTAATGCATATAAAAAGCATAACTAAATCATAGGAAATCATAACCAAGCGTTTAATAGCAAAATCCCCAAATAATAGTTGAAAACCATAATCATGAAATTGAAAAATCATGAAATCAATCATATAAATCATGCCTTTAGTTGAAATTACAATGAGGGAAGAGAATCATGCCTTATACCAAAGAATTGATGAAAAGAAATCACCAAATCAAGCCCCAAACTAATCCGTAAGATGAAACCCTAACCTTCTTGCCCCAAAAGCTCTCGAGAGAATTATAAGATGTTTTGGAATAGTTTTTAAGTGTTAATGATAGAAGTCATGGTGGGTCCCAGTTAGGGTAAGAAGGAAAATGTCCAGAATACTCACACTTAAATTTCTTAAAAACCTATCACGGGGATACGACAGACCCATATGAGTTATACCCTCCTATATGATTGATATCCACCACTCGTATCTAAGCCTCAACTCTTGTATCAAAAACTGCCCAGTATACGACTCATCCAACCAAGTCGTAACCACAGCATACAATCTATATCCATAACCTGTATCCCTGATAGAATGAAATACCAAGAGGATCAAACACTCCCCACCATACGAGTCCTTGATACGACTCGTATAAATCCTTATGACTCATACCCTTAAGTCGTACCCATTCCAGTGTCATCCCACCAACGAATACTGGTCAGCATACGATAGGACCATATCACTCATACCCCAGCATACTGCTCGTACCAATTAGTCGTATTGGATCCAGAGAACGGATTTCCAGGAAATTTTCTAAGGGTCGAAACCCAGGATGTTTCAATTTACCATCATTTTTCAAATTTTATTCTTTTCTCTTTTTTGATTTTTTTTACTTTTTGATTTCTTTCTTTTTCGATTCTTTCTTTCATTTTTTGTAAAAAAATTGTTTGTGTTTTTTCTTTTTTCCTTCTTTTCTTTTATATTTTTGTTTTTTTCATTCTTTTTCTTTTTTTCTATCTCTATCTTTTATTTTTCTTTCTTTTTTTGTTTTTTCGTTCTTTTTTCTTTTTGAATTTCTTTTTTGTACCTTTTTTTTCTATCTTATATTTTTTGTATTTTCAAAAAATATGGCTACTCAAGTATAAGTCATGAATAATAACAAAAATACCACAATTGCTTATCGTATTTGTATTCATATCATACTACTAAAAAAGCTCTAAAAAGAGACCTAAAAAAGAGACCTTGAGGTCTCTTTTCCTAGAAAAGAGATTTCAAAAGCGACCTCAATTGATTATTTCTAAAACATAGGTCGCTTTTTGTAAGAGACCTCATTAGGTCGCTTAAAAGCAACCTCATGAAGTCACTAGATTATTTTTTAAATTTTCTAGAAAGAGACTTCCTGAGGTCTCAAAACTACTTTTCATAATTATAATTATTTTATTTCAATTATTCTAGAAAGAGACCTCATGAGGTCTCTAAACTATTTTTATAATTATTATTATTTTATTAAAAGAAACCACATAAGGTCTCTATTTGATTTGATTTTTTTAATTAAAAAACACCTCATGAGGTGACTATTATTTTTTTATTTTTATCATAATCAATTTATTTAAAATATAAGCGACCTCTTGGAGTTTCTTGTTTGAGTTCCTAGATGATGAAATTGCTAACAAGAGACCTCCTGTGATCATTTTTGTTCATCTGTTAAGAATAGAAATGTAAAATGGTGACCTCATAAGGTCTCTTTTCTGCAAAAAAAAAATAATGCTAATAGAAACTTTTAGAGATATCTGTCATTGTAATTCAATTCAATAATATATACAATCTAATCAACTAAATCGAGCTCCAAGAGCTCACACCAATCAACCAAACAAAAAACACTAGTACTAAATATCTCATTCAATGAACACTAAATGAAAATCAACTTAAAGTACCTTGAAATTAAATGAAAAAACATAGTAGTCAAGTTATTTATACAATAATACTATTGATTAGACTACTTCAAAGCTCTCATGCATTCAAAAACACTTACTAATTCAAATAAATCATCATAAAGTACATATTTTAGATTATCTAACACAACACTCAATTATAACAACGTGGCGGTGCATTGTCCACACAAAAATCCTCATCATTTTCATCATTGTTGGGCTCCTCAGTCACATCTCTGTATTGATTTTATACTCTATGTGAAATATAAATTTAGGAAATAAAGTAATTAGTACTAGTAATAGAGGCTTACATAGGTCAGTTGAGCTCATGGATCACACATCAGGATCTCCAATTTTTTTTCCTCATTATGTCTGTAGCCTTGAAAGCCTCAGTCTGTGTTATCAGCCTTCCAAGATCCTTTTCCTACAAACAAAATATATTAGTATGCTAGTAGCATGTCATAACTTGATAAAATGGGAATGTGAAGCTGCCAAATACATGTCACATTAACAACCAAAATATGAAGAAAAAGAAGATTAATGACTTTTTTGGTCTCTATTGTATAATATAGGGATATTGCAATCCTTTCGCTAATTAAATGTCAACAGGCATAACTACAAATGTTACATCCATATACTTATAATAGCATTTCTACGACAACCTACAACAAAATCCAATCAGCAGTTCAATAAAGGTAAAAAAAAAACTTAGCTTCTTTATCCCCCCCCCCCCCCCAAGGAAAAAACCCAAATAATAGACTCAAAATGGTTATTTATTACAATTAATCCCTAAAATCTAATGGCACATAGTTCCAAACTACACGTTCGCTCTCTACACCTACGCGCTCGCTCTCTTCACCTTTCTCCATTCAAAAAATTCAAGTTTCTTATACAAACCATGAGTGTGCCTAACCAACAAAACACAAATTACCCTTTCACAAACTACACAAAAAAACCAAGGAAACTTTCTTTATCATCTTTTTTTTTCTGGAACAAATCTAAGAAAAAACAATCAACTAAGCTTTATCCTAACATATCAATCAAGAACCAACAAGAAAATATAAAAATAACAAATCAAGAAACAGATAAAAATTTCATCTTTCATTCACTTTGGGTAAAGAAAAAGACCCAAATCCTAAATCTGAAAGATTCAAGTCTCTAAACTATTGCACTAAAGAGGCAGAGAACAGATAGAATAAAAAGCCATTGAGTTGTTGCACACCATCTCACGGAAAATTAATACATATAATATGATAAATTAATATTAAAATGCCTAAACCCATCAACAAGGTACTTGACGAATTTAAAAATTTAGTCGATTTTAACAAATTTTTCAATTTCAGTTTAATAAGAACAATTATAACTTAAAGTGTAACAACTTAAGGGTATTACAAGTTCTCAGGAAGCATAGTTACTGACATGAGAATATATGCATACATTCTGGATGGTATAAGTTCAATGCCTTAGGTCCGCCTTTGGATCGAATTCCAGTTACTTTCCCAACTTTCTAATTTTTTTTCTTTTTAGTTTTTCCTTGTTGTTGCAGCTAGGAATGGGTAGTGCAGTGAAAACTCTATGTGAACAAGCAAGCATATGGATCTAACAGATATGAAATATTAGGAGTCTAATTACAAAGATCAACAATAGTACTTTCAATAAGAGGTATCCCACTAGTTGGGGCATATTTGTTTTCCAAGAACTTATTGGTTATGCTTGGTCAATCGAATAGTTAAAAATAGCTTTGGAGAAGATTAAGAACGTACCAGTTTCCTTCTTACATTCCCTTGACTTTGAGCTTCACTCGTATGTAAAGCGACACCCTTAATAGAGGCTCTAGCTTTCTTGTTAATCTCTCTCATCTGCTTGAACCTCAAATCGGTCTTCCAATGGTCAATTAACTTTTCTAATTTTCAGGAAGAATCAACCTAGGCCTCTTGTTATTTTCATGAGTTTTTTACAGCAAGCCAACAGGTCTTTTAACTTGAAGTTTGTAGTAATCTGACGTTCATGTTCTGGATGTCAAAAACATTTTCTCTGTTTTAAAAACCTCACTGATAAGTACAAATATTAAGAGTCCAATAAATTAGGTACGATGAGGTAGAATTTTAAAAATGAACCTATAAATTTTAAATCTTGTATTCGCCTCTGTCATGATAAGTTCTATTCTATTATAAAACTTCCAAGAAACATACTACATGAAATCCAACAACTCTTGGATCAACAAACTAAAAATGTAAAACATTCTATAATAGAATTGAGAGAAATACAATAGCTTAATATTCGTTCTGAATTCCCCCCACCCCATTCACCCCCAGCCTCTTATTCTCAAATTGCAGGTGCAACTTCTTATAAGAGTAGACGAATAATTAAAAGAAGGTGCCTTTCGTTGGCGCTCAAAGCTCATCACTGAAGCATCAGAGAGAATAATTAAAGTATAGCTACGCAATTGTGACTAAAGTAACAAGAACAAGCCATATTTTCAGTCCAAACACATCAAAATAAAATAATTAATCCACATCAAAATTTTGCAAGAAAATTGATTCAGAAACAATGAAATCAATCATGATAAACTAACAAACAATCCTAAATCCAAAATTCATGAAAAAACAACATAATCCAAATTCCATCTATATCCACAACAAGCTAATGAACTAATGAAAGCAATTCCAAAATAGAATCACCAACCATCCCGAATTCAAGCTGAAATAAAAAAAATACACACTAAAGGCTCACTGTAATCAATCAATCCTTAGGCATCAAATAAGTTGTACATACTAAAAATCATCCAGCACCAAAGGAAACAATGAATTTTTGAATCTCTTATCTCGCTGATATAGAATGCACGTGAATGATAATGAATTGAATTTTAACTTAAAAGTCCATATAAAACAGTAAACAAAAACTTACCTCTCTGATTCTTAATTGTGGAGATGCTGAACACTAAATCAGTCAATATAATGATAAAAAATAAATTGCTATTGAAATTTTTTCAATTGTTGTGAAACACATAAAATGCATGTATAATGAGTTTATAACCAAACATCTTCAAAACACATAAAAGATGTAGTTCAACATATTGATGTCTTGTATAATTCTACATGGCTACTGCTCACTTCACTCCATTATGTAGCGATTTATAAAATAATCTTAACCACATAAATTGATACAGGTCAGCAACATTAAATGGGATGAAAGTAATTACAGGTTTGTATAACATGTGAACATAAACATATAATTGAAGATCCACAACAACACAAATACAAATTACATTGTAAAAATTCAAGAAAAAATCAAAGTTTGCAACCTTACCTGGAATGGAAGAGATAACAAATTTGAGATTTGGGCAGAGAATTTTGGGAGAGACGATCTCAAGAGAGGCGGATTTGAGAGAGTATTAAGAGAGTTGACCTTTTGGTTTTACAATTAGATCTTCTATCACCAAAGAAAGGGTCATTATTATCTTATTTACTTTATCTTATTTACTATTATCTTATTTACTTTGATTCTGATAAACTAACTACTTTTTTGCTACAAACACAATATATTTTCTAATTAAAATTAAAAATATTAAAAGAATTAAAGCACTAATCCTTTTGATTTTGAATTTCGAATTACAATTATAAATATTTAAAAAATTAATAAATATATATTTTAACTTTACACTTCATAAAATAGTAACAAATAATTATTTTTTATAACAAATATTAATTTATTAAAATAGTAGCGACCTCACTAGGTTGCAACGATAAAAAATTTCTTGGCCTACTTTACGTTTTATAATTTTCTTTTTAAATTTAATTATTTTGGCGTTGACTTTTTCTGCTTTTTATTTTTGACCTCCTGAAGTTTCTAATATTGTGTTGTTTAATTTTTTTGTCATTTACTGACTTCATGAGGTCTCTTTATTTAAAAATAAATTAAAAATAAATTGAGGGAATAAGCAACCTCATGAGGTCTCTTATTTTCGACCAATTTTTGAGGTCTCTTTTTTAAAGTATCTTTTTACAAATTTTTTAGTAGTTATATTTTTGTATTCATTGATTCAATTATATTTGTATTTGCATTTTATAATTAACGCTTGTTTTTGTCTATATATTATAGTTCGCATTTGTATTTTATAATTCGCACTTGTATTTGTATATTATAGTACACACTTGTATTTGTATTTTATAATTTGCACTTATATTTGTATGTTATAGTTCGCATTTGTATTTGTATTTTATAGTTTACACTTGTATTGTATATTATAGTTCGCGTTTGTATTTGTATTTGTATTTGTATTTTATAGTTCACACTTGTATTTGTATGTTATAGTTAACATTTGTATTTGTATTTTATAGTTCGGACTTGTATTTATGTTTGCTAGTTTGCACCATCATTTATATTTTATAAAATTTACACTTGTATTTAAAGAATTATTTTGTATTTGTATTTTATAATTGATTTGATATTGTATTTATATTTTGTGATTTTATTTTATTTGTATTTGTGTATTATTTTTATCTATGTACTTGTATTTTTAAGGAACTATTTTGTATTTATATTTGTAAGTTGACCGCATATTATATTTTTATTTGTAATTTAATTTATTTCATTGGTTTGTAGTTGACAAGATCATTTGTATTTTTAAAAGAAAAAAATATTTTTCTTTATATGAACACTTATATTTATAAAATGATATATTATACAAATACAAATGTTATATTTTCTTCATATGATACATGTTTATACAACTTGAACCATACACATACAAAATGATACTTGCTCATATACAAATACAAATGCTAAATTTAAAATACAAATACTAATGATACATTTCAATTGAATGACACATTGCATATTTATATATATTTAAGACCTAAATAAATACAATTAATTCATTTTTTTTGTACAAATACACATGATAAATTGTATATATGCACGGTTAATCTATTCAGCTACAAATAATAAATTTATTTAAAATATATTTATATGATACAAATAAATATAAAATATAAAAAATATATAAAATATAAAATACAACAACAACAATAATAAAAAAGATGAGAGAAAAAAATAAATAGTAAAAAAAAAAAAGAAGGAAAAAAAATGAAAAGGAAAAAAAAAATGAAAAAAAAAGGGAAAAGAAGAAAAAGTGAAAAAAGAAAAAATTCTCCGGTTCTTCTTCCTCTCTCTTTTCTCTAGAAAACTAGAGGTGCATGACCCGTGTCAGCACGGGCCCAACACTATAGACATCTTTTAGCACCAATATTCGATATTGATGAGATACAAACATAAATGTACATTGATTTAAAATGATAATTTTTTAAATAATAACTATTTGACGGTATTCGCTAAGGAGTGAAGTTTTATAAGATGTTTTTTTTCACATGATAAAAAAGTGTGATGTGTCGTGTAGTCGGGTTATTTTAATTATTTGATGATAAGATTGAGACATGTTACAAAATATAGCAAAGATGTAGAACTAATATTCATAGGATTATTTCATTTAAGAACTGAAACAAAAGATACTTCAATTAACAACAAAGTCTTGGATCATTTTCTCAAAGATGATTATGGTTGAAGCAGCTGCAACAAACATGTCATAAACACATATTTTTCTTGTTTTAATTAAATACTATTAATTTTTTAATACATAAATGACTTATAATAATTAATTAGGGGTGATATAGTAAAATCACGACGCAGCTCTTGAAGCAGCCATGTCGAAACCAATGTTTTAATTAAATATTATGAATTTTTTAATACATAAATGACTTATAATAATTAATTAGAGGTGATACAGTAAAATCACGGTTGAAGGAGGTCAACTTAATTTGATACATCAAGAGTTAATTTATCATTTTATGTCTATTTTTTAAAAATATGATTAAATTTTTAACACTAAAATGACTCATAATAATTAATTATAAGCGATATTTAGCAAAATTATGGTTGAAGCAGCTGCAGCAGACATGCCATCTATTTTTTAATTAAATATTATTAATTTTTAATACATAAATAACTTATAATGATTAATTAGGGATGATATAGTAAAATCACGGTTAAAGCAGCTGAAACAAACATCATAAATATCTATTTTTTAATAAAATATTATTAATTCTAATATATAAATGACTTATAATAATTAATTAGGGGTAATATAGTAAAAAAAATATTAATTCTAATATATAAATGACTTATAATAATTAATTTAGGGTAATATAGTAAATCACGGAGCAATTAGGGATAATATAGACAGACACGTCATTTATTTTTTTAATTAAATATTATTAATTTTTTAATACATAAATAACTTATAATAATTAATTAGGGATGATATAGTAAAATCACGGTTAAAACAGCTGAAACAAACGTCATAAATATCTATTTTTTAATTAAATATTATTAATTCTAATATATAAATGACTTCTAATAATTAATTAAGGGTAATATAATAAAAATATATTATTAAATCTAATATATAAATGACTTATAATAATTAATTAGGAGTAATATAATAAATCACAGAGCAATTAGAGTAATATAGTAAATGATGAAGCAGCTGATTTTTTAATTAAATATTATTAATTTTTTAATACATAAATGGCTTATAATAATTAATTAGGGATGATATAGTAAAATTATGGTTAAAGCAGCTAAAACAAACGTCATAAATATCTATTTTTTAATTAAATATTATTAATTATAATATATAAATGACTTATAATAATTAATTAGGGGTAACATAGTAAAAAAATATTATTAATTCTAATATATAAATGACTTATAATAATTAATTATGGATAATATAATAAATCACGGAGCAATTAGGAGTAATATAGGTAGATATGTCATCCATTTTTTTAATTAAATATTATTAATTTTTTAATACATAAATGACTTATAATAATTAATTAGTGATGACATAGTAAAATCACGTTGAAAGCAGCTGAAACAAACGTCATAAATATCTATAATTAAATATTATTAATTCTAATATATAAATGACCTATAATAATTAATTAGGGGT